>NW_022990276.1:1179000-1294884 GCF_902827175.1 Gymnodraco acuticeps | reverse complement strand
ACCAGGGGGTGCTGCAGCACCTCAGCACCCCTACTTCCCACGGCCCTGCCCACTCTATGCATTATGTAACATATTTAACAAGCTGTAAATAATTTAAATAATTTAAGCCTACTTATTGGAATAAAGTACATGTATGTTATTATGAAATACATGTTGTGTATATATTTGTATATTTAATAAACACTATCTGGTTCCCTATTGCCTTCTTTGTTACTGCCATGATCACGACAGAAACATCAAGTTTGACTATTTCCTGTTTTACGAAAAACATTGAGAATTAAAGAGAAATACAGATGATGCCTTAATATTGAATGGCACTGTGCTGACCAGAGATACACTAACATTGATAGTTATTGTATTCACTTAAACACTAGCCATGCATGTGAGTTAGAAAAGTATTTCCCACCATTCTCAATCTGAAGACGATAAAACATATGACATTATGTGTGAAATACTATTTAAATTCATCAGACATCACACCTGTCTGCTTCTACTGACAGTGACTCACAGCAGAGTTTATAAAACCACATTTCTTCAGCATATAATAAACTACTTTTTATTTTATTGAATGTACTCAACTTATCTTATCTCTGAAGCTCAGGACAATCCCAGATGAGAACACATAGATATGCTGCTTGATATAAAACAGTTGCTGTTCATCATCTTAAATATGCTTTGTATATAATGAGTATCGGCCCTCCAATTTATATGGCAGTCATTATTTATTCTGTCTGTCAACAGCAACAAAGTCGGCTCTCAGCTGCATTTATTTATGACTTCTTGCCCCAAGTTCTTAATTACATTACATGTTAGTTGTTAGACGCTTTTATCCAAAGCGACTTACATACTCAATACTGTGGGCAATCCCCGCAGGAGCAATTTGGGGTGAAGTGTCTGAGGGACACAACGACTGCAGTGGGGTTTGAACCTGTGACCCCCTGATCCGAACACCGCACTAACCACTGCGCCACAGCCCCCCGCAATTGTTAAGCAATATTGCGTATGGTTTTGTTAATATTCAAATGAAAATAACTTTGTAACATGGTCCTATATAACTTTAGTTTCCAACAATCCCGATTGTAAAATTATACAGTATACAGATATGTATAACAATATGTATACAATACGTATATCCTGGTATATACACAATCAACAGACACATATGCACACATTAAGGTAACAAAACACAACAATCGATATATATACAAAATAACAGTCACTTCAATATCAATATATTTGGTAAACCCATCACAATACAATTCATTGAATTCATCTATCAATTTGCAGTGTTTTAGTATTAATATAGCAGTAGATATGAAGTATTATATTATATATTAAATGTCCACAGTATTGACATTTATATGTGTAATATGTAATTGTAAAGCGCTTTGAGCACCTGTAAAAGCGCTCTAATTTAAAAAATGTAATCCGTTATTATTATTATTATTAGATAATATTGTAATATGAACGTGTTTGTGTTAAACAAAGAAATAGATTGATGGTGACATGTCTTGTTTCCCAGTTAGTTTACTCAATTTCTGAAGTGTTAGTGTAAAAAATAATATTTTCTTTAGTCATCAATCGTGATTGATGATTTCTATCCAAACAGGAATATTATATGAAGTTAAAACACTGCAGCATTATGATCTTGTTTACTAATTTGTACATTCATACACTGTGAAACATGTTCAACATATTTATAAATGTATATCAAATACTGATGAATATTTGAAACAATTCCTGTGCTTTTTGGATGGAAAATCAATACATCATGAGCCTGGTTAACATTATTACTGGACTCTATAGTAATATTTTCTAGTTAATATGTTTATATTAATAATAAACATTTCATGACACGGGTATGGAAAGATAAATGGACTTTGTCAGCATTCATAACTGATGGCATGAATGCATGTGACCCTCAAACAGAAGTGTGCATGTGTACAGATTTATTTAGTATCTTCTCTAAAATGAAGCTCAGCGCAAGTTCTTTCAGGAAGACTGGGTATATATACATTCAGTCCGCAGCTGCATATAATCAGCTCATCACGGGCGTTGTCATTAACCTATTACATTCACATCATTCTCCAGCAGCCAATCACTGTGCTGCAGCCAAACTTTAAAATGGTTCTCCTCTCTCCTGCAGTCAGCTGTGATTTCAGGTGTTCATGCTGCCGCCCGCCTCCCCCCCATCCCTCCTTTCATCACATCCAGAGCCAGGAGAGTTAATCCAAAGACCTCATCACACCTCCTCTTCATCCCATCTCCTCATCAAATCCAGATCTTCAGCATCATCCCCGGTGTCTAGACCCCGGGGGGTTCCCTATATGCTCACAGCTGCATTTCCCCCTTTAGATATACCATTTCAGGATCGGGGTCTAATCGCCAAAGACTTAACATTTATCATATGGCATGTGTCAATAAATGTTCTTTAAACAAAATGAAGTCTCTCCTGATTGAACTGTTGTCAGGTCAGATCTTATATATTATTAGGCTATGATGCTCACACAGGGGAATCATTCATCATAGAGTAAGGACAGACCAGGACAAGGACAGAAGGAGTTCACAGGTTTCTCGGGACAATTTAATTACTTACAAAGGCTTTGTGTTGGATGTGCTCTTGAAAATGATGAATCACTCTCTCTCAACTCTTACATTTTTGTGAAGCAGAACAAATTGATAGAGACAAGGACATTGGATTATTGAATAGAAAACATCAAATGAATAGCTTTGATATGTTCATGATGTTTAGAGGGACATGTTATACACACACATTATAAAATGTCATTTAAAAAAAACAGTCATTAGAAAGTGAACAGAATAAAACATGAAACAAGCAAATAGTCAATAATACAGGTATAGAATACATGAATAAAAGTTACAGTGCAGTGTGAGATGGGAATGGTGCAATTCAATCATAACTTTTCTAAGATGCAAAACAGTGGCTTTTCTCTGCTGTAAAATATTAACTACTTTAACAACTTGGCAGGAGCTGCTCTCAGAGGTCAAAGGTCGTTCTGGTTGAGAGATCTAATAAGTTCAGACTTGTGTTTATCTGGAATCACAAGTCTGACCAATGAGGAATCAAATAAACCTTTTTACTAAGTGTTAGAAATGTGAAAATAAATGTATCATTGCATTTGTATAAAGGACTCAGACTGCAGGCTTAATTGTGTATTCTAATAATCAGTTATGAGCAACATTTATTTAGATAATCGATTGATACATTTCAAGAATACATTTGATTTGTTTGTGGACTGAAATAAAAAGACAACCGAGTTTCTATTGGGCTTCAATCAAAAAAATAACAAGATTTAAACAAGGAGTTTATAAAGTCATCTCATGTCTATTGTGCAACTAAAAAACTAATGTAATCTTTCACATCGTCTCATTGTTTGTCCAAACCAATATAATATATGAGTGCTATGAGAACTCTTCTTTAAACTTTGCATTAAAACACGGGACTACATTTAATATTATAATGAATAAATCACTTTTCTCTGAAGCAGAAGTCTTGAGATTCAGAACAATGTCACTATTGATAGTCATTGTATAGAAAGAGGGGTTTGGTTTGTGTGTCTAACTGTGTTTACATTACTTAACAGACTTGGAAGATAACCAAAGGAGCTCATAAAAACGTACAGAGATATAGCGTGACTCTATTTGTTAAGAACGTATTTTGTATCACATAAAACTTCAGTTTCTGTATTAAACTAGTTGTGAAGTGCTTTCCATCCAAAAGAAACGCTGAAAAGGCAGTTCTTGCTAAAACTTCACGTTTTTTAAAGTGTTTTACACCAAATCAAAGTGTTGTTGTGGTGTTCCTAAAGGTCTTAGTGTGTAAAGTGGAAGTCTGACTGTTTTCAAAGATTCTCAAGTGGTCTTACGTTAAAATGTGTCACCAAATCACAACATTTGCTGCAACAACTAATTACACTTATGAGAGTATGAGGATGGTCATCATGTACTTCTATCATACTATTTTAAACTCTAAACTTTCTCCAGACTAATAATAACTATCCAACCAAATCTAAATATTGTTCACAGATTTATGAATAGAACATTTAACACACATTGTCAAACTGCGTCTTAAACACATTTTCAGGTTCCCAGCTTTCAGGCAACGCAAAACACTTCCATGTGGCATAAACTCTTCACCTGCTATCTCCCACTAAAGGCAAGGCAAGTTTATTTATATAGCACCTTTCAACACAAGGCAATTCAACGTGCTTTATAAAAATGAAAGACATTAAGAGCATTAAAAAACATATTAAGAAATGACATTAAAAAACACTCATTTAAAAGCAAAGATACCTTAAAGTTACAGCAGTGTGAGATACACACATCTGAAATGTTTAGCTCTGACTCAATCATTGCTCACTTTTTAGCAGAAATAGTTTTCTATGACCTCACTTTCTTTCTACTTTCTTGTTTAACTTATCCTTTAGTTATTTCAAGTGTTTCATGCTAAACGAACCCCCCTTTGGAAAATTCTAATCTGACCCCTTGGTACCTTTTAGTTTTCGCCGAAACTAAATGCACATAGTTAAGTTGACCTTGTCTTTCTAGGACTCTTTTGGTACTAAAGGTCCCCTGCCCCCCCTGACAACATAAACAAGGGTAGGTCTCTCCATCCCTCCCAGTGTACAACAAGTGTGGCAACAGAGGTTGAGTAACACTACATTTACACTGCGAGAGCCACCTTAAAAAGCACAGTGTTATTGAGAGGTCACATTGTATACACACACCGTACATTCACATGTCAGGAAGACGCTTGTGACACATCATGAATACCTCTTTGTTTCAGCAGTACACTTTAGATATGTTCGGCATAAGGAAGGAGAAAACTAAATAAGCATTGACATAAATGACTCAAAACCCACTTCTTCAGACTAGCCATTTCCTTTTAAACGCCATTCCCCACATCATTACTCTGCCATCATTACATTACATTTCATTTAACGCTTTTGTCCAAAGCGACTTACAATAAGTGCATTCAACCAGGAGGGAACAGAGTAACAAGAATCATGTAGGTACATTAGTTTGAACTATGCCAAACCATTCGAAGTGCTACTACATTAGCTTCAACTACGCCATCATAACGCTCTCTTCTGTATTGCTTTTATTTGTCATGTTTCTGATTTAGTTATCTTTGTTTGTAGTGAGAATTGTATTTTTGTAAAACGACTAGAAGTTAGAAAAGTACTATCATTATTATTAAGAGGCCCTTTCTCAGTTTAAAAACAAATCATTAATGAATTCTTCCTGCAGACACAAAACACTTGTGACGCATCATGAATAGCTCTTTGTTTCAGCAGTACACGTTTTAGATATAGGGAAGGAGAAAACTAAATAAGCCTTGAAATATTTAAAACAAGCACAAAACCCACTTCTTCGGACTAGTCTTCCTCCCATCATTACTCCGCCATCATAACGCTCTCTTGTCTGTATTTCTTACCTTTGTAATGTTTCTAATTTCATTGATTTTATCTTTGTTTGTTGTGTGAATTGCATTTTTGTAGATCGACTTTGTGAACTTACTTATAAATGAAAAGTACTACTATTATTATTGTTATTAAGAGACCCTTTTTCAGTTGAAAAACAAATCATTAATGTGGTCTTCCTGCAGACTCTGAAGGCAGGGTGGTGTGTGTGGAGAGTCTGGAGGAAGCCGAGTGTCTCCTCTTTGATCGTTCCTCCCGAGGAATGCTACGCCCGGCCGCTGCTCCTCAAACACCATCCTGGAGGAGAGCACTCAGTGAGGAGCTCATAAAACTGAGACATCCTCCACCATGACTCAGACAGCCCAAAACCATTATATTCATGACTAAATATATCAGGAACATTACTCGTGATGGACCAACAAGCACAACAATACGTGCTCAAAGTGTGAAGATGATGGAACTATTCATGTTGGGGTTTGGCTACCTTGAGAAATGTAGATTATTGATAATAATATCCTACTTTTAAACGTTGTTACCTGTAACTTGGTCCTTCATAGGGTGTATATGATAGATAGCCTACAGATAGAGATAGATACAGACTTTCAATGTCATCATATATATATTTAACATTGTAGTTCCATTATATTTTCTATTTGAAGGGGTTTCAGCCTTGTTTAAACAAGCTGCTGTGACGGAAAATGTTCCCAAAGATCTTATCCAAAGGGTCTTGCAATAAAGGCAATCAAGAAAAACAAGAAACCTGCAAGTCCATTCACTTTCATACATCTTTTTTTAGTGTTCAGTTTGTAACGTAAGGTGTTTTGACTTTCTTCTCTCCTAAATCAATGGAGTAAAAGGATGCGTCTAATTTTTATTAAATGTATTGAGATTAAAAACGCACATGTGTGCTCTCTTGATGTTTAAGGAGGAAACTTATCTCAAGATTAGGTTTGAGAATTGAATATATTTTACAAGATGTTCAAACATATTAAAAGCTCTGCAGTATGAAAACAATATCCAGATTTAGATTTAAGATACAAGTGGATGTTAATAATTCTTTTTTAAAACATTTTGTCCAACAGATTTCAATTAAAATCCAGACAAATAATAAAACACTGCTGGCTATTATTGGTCTGATCAAAGGCCATTTCCACAAAATAACCTCAACCTGAGTGCAGGTACTCCTGACTGAACATATTATACCCTCAGGCATTTTGAAGTATTTGCACAGTGACAATGTTTGTTACTTAGTGGGGGGGGGGCTACGGTGGGTCCTGTGCTGTGGGTGGGGGACGATAAAAGAGAAGGAGAACCTGGGACTCTCCACAATTTAGATTTAGGAGAGACACGAGACAACCCGGACAACAAGATGCTCGGGACTGCTGCTCCATTGCTGCTTCTTTTGTCAGGTAGGTCATTCAGAATATCAGTAACATCATTCCTTTTGTTGTTTTAATAACAAAGATTTTACAATTCAAGCCAGAAGTATGAAAGTGTCCTTTGCATTTCGTGTCATTGTAGGTTAGGGTTTCTTACTCCTTAGTCCTGCATTTAATATGACATGTTATACAGTATGCAACTATGTGTTCTTAAAGTACCAAAGTACTTATTTCACACAACAGGCCATTTCATAACAATATGTAATAAAATGGCGTAATATATAGATTTTTGTATAAATGCGCTTATATTGATGACCATAGAGTGCCGCAGTGACACGTCCTAAAACCCGGAAGTAAACTCCTTCCGGTTCCTTCGACAAAAACGCAATGCAATTTCTCCATAGGATTTTGGAAAATAGCTCGAAATAAGGTCTGTGGTTGACACACATTTATTAAGAGACGGATCACGTTTTGTTCAGCCGGATAATCTCCACATGTCTATCCTACTTTTATAATTTTCTAATCATAAATCTAGTCGCCAGAAGCAAAATGCTAACGTTATGCTATAAACGAACTACAGCAGGGTCGCTGCTTCAACGTCACGCCAACTTAAGATCCATATTCAAACATACAGATTCTAAATGGTACGAGTTGAAGCGTTTGTCTTAACAGTTTGCAGGAGGCAGCTACTTGCTTTCAAGCAGAACACGGCAAACAAACTTAGAGGAGTGTTTACGTGTTCGGCGTAATTACGTAAAACTGCCTCGACAACTTCTGTAGTCCTATTCAGCCACTTGGTAACAACCATCGTTTTTCAGACACGTAGACTCTTCAGAAATCCCCAGTGGGGTCACTGCTGATGGATTTAATGTCGTAGAACAAAACGTGATCCGTCTCTTCGATGTGTTTCAACCACAGACATTATTTGGAGCTATTTTCCAAAACCCTATGGAGAGATCCCATTGCTTTTTGGCGAAGGAACCGGACGTGGTAAAAATGCTAATTTACTTCCGGGTTTTAGGATGCGTCACTGAGGCACTCTATATAAGCCGGAAGTATGACAGTGTTAAATCATTCAAAAATATAATATGGAATAAAATAAGTGTATTTTCACAAACACAAGACATTTTTTCTGATGTTTTAATGTTTTGTCAAGCACTTTGTGACTTTGTCTGTGAAAAGCGCTTTATAAATAAATGTTACTTACTTACTTAAGTAAAGTGTCCAATACAATATTAAATTAAATTAAATAATTTATATAAAAAGTTGTTATTACAGTAAGTAAAACTATATTTCTCTGAACATAAGAATTTAAAGCAAAGTTTCCACATAACATTTTTTTAAGTATTTATATAAAATATTTAGTAAAAAAGTGCAATACAACTAATACAATGATAAAGATGAGTATGTAAACATAAGGAGTTAAAGTACAATGTCCAATAAAAGTAATAAGTCTATATATAATAAGTAAAATAAATGTTTTTATATTAACATAAGCAGTTAAAGTAAGAATATGCAATGAAAACATTAAGCAAAATAAAAGCCATCTAAGAAATTGAGGCAAAATGTCCCAAAAACATGTAAAGAAAAAAAAACACAAGACAGTAAATATATCTTGTGTCATCAGGTATGTGTGCAGGCGAGGGCATCTTACCCCCGGGGCCCCTGAGTGGAGCCGCTGCCGGCACTGTGACGTTCTCCACGACCCTCACCGCTCCAGAGAGCCCCTTCCTCTCCGTCAGCTGGAGCTTCAAAGGGGTGAACATCATCACCTCCACCAGCACCAACATCACAGAGCCGGGCTACAGCAGCAGGATCTCCCTGGACCGAGCCACCGGGGCCCTGGAGCTGCGGGGCCTGCTGCTGGAGGACAGCGGGGAGTACACCGTGACCATCATCCCCGACGCAGGGCTGCAGAGGCAGGGGGAGACCACGCTCAACGTGTATGGTGGGTTTCAAGTTTCAAGGCTTTAATTGTCATGTGTGCACAGTGTAGTTATGACAATGAAAATCTTAGGTCACAGGCTCCTCCAACAATAAAACAGATACAATAGTACAGGTAAATAAAATATAATATAATAGAAACAGTGCAGAATAATCTATATACAGTCATTGGAATTATATGAGTTGCAAACAGATGAACGTTATGATGTTCTTTCAAAAGTTCAGGTGTTTAATCATTTTATGATCTGTATCTAACGGAAATTTGGACAAATGATGGATGACAGTGCAGGAGGTCAGGTGGTAGCATGGTGCAACTAATAAGTCAAGGGAAATCAAAACAGGAGGAAAACACAAAGAAATCATGACACAGGTTTCTAAATAAAACATGAAATAAATGAACTAAAAACTATCATGAAGAAAATGTGTGTTTTCTTATTCCTGAATCTTACTTGCACCGTTGTGTCTCTTGTTATTTGTATTTCTTTATATATTAAGAGGTGCTCTATTTTTGCTTGTTGGGGTCTCCCCTTTCCTGTAGTGTGTAATATAGGTTTCTGTGTAAATAGTCTGCAACGGTTAATATCCCAAACTTCCCTCACACTTGCACTTCTATTGGCTAGCGCTCCGACACATTGTATGTGATGATAGGCTAAGGGGCGGAACATCTCTAAGTGGTTAACCAATCACAACAGAGCCGGCCAGCTAACCAATCAGAGCAGACTGGGCTCTGGTTTCAGACAGAGGGTGAAAAGAGGTGCTGCGGCACAGGCAGTATGAGAGAAATAAAGAGCTTTTTGAACATTAGAGCATGGAAACATTTCCCAGTAGACACTAAATACAGATATGAACCTGAAAATGAGTTTAATATGTCCTATTTAACTCTCTTCATGCCCCGTCAGCTCTGATCACCGGAGCCTCCATCAGCAGCCCGCCAGGCGTCCTGATCGAGGACCGCAGCTTCACTAACCTCAGCTGCGATGCGTCCGGCTCCATCAGCAGCAGAGAGTGGCTGAAGGACGGTCAGATGCTGCAGCCGGGGGACAGAGTCAGCTTCTCCAACTCCAAGAGGACGGTGTTCATTCACCCGGTGCACAGCTCACACCACGGCAGCTTCCAGTGCCGAGTCAGCAACCCCGTCAGCAGCATGACGGTGGAGCACCGACTCACCGTCAACTGTGAGTAGGCTACTGCTGCGGAAACTCTGTGGAGCAAAAAAAAGACCATGAAGAGTCATTTCAAAGTGACTGTTTCATGTATTTGATGAAATATTTTAGAAATGATCTCTTAATTCTTGCAATTATTATTCTTAGTTAAAGGTGGGGTAGGTAAGTTTGAGAAACCGGCTCGAGATACACTTGTTGTTATATTCCATGGAATGCTCTTAACATCCCGATAGCAATGAATATCTTAAGTGCTTTGACAAAAAATCCATAAAGAAATGTCATCTGTGGAAGCCGTGGCACTGTAAAAAGCACGACCAATCATCTGAGCCGGCCCGGCTAAAGTAACTGGATGGCCTACCTGCCTGTCAGCCTTCCATCTGTGCACAAACTTATCTCGTGCCCTCATTGGTCATGCGCGCGTTCGTGTGTGTTGGAGGAGGGGCTCTGTAAGGAAGTGGCAGATTTTTTCCGGTTGTGTATTTTCTAATTCTTAATAAAAAAACAATTGTATTTTGAGTGCTGGGATGTAAGTACATTTGAGTGAGTACAGACTTTATATTTGATCTTTACTCAATTAAAGAAGAACTATTTGTTTGTTCTTATTTACAAGTTAAGATTTTTTGACAAAAAACATGAAAAACACCTAAAAACAATCCAGCTTCTCAGATGTAAGGATTTCCTGCTTTTTCTGTTGACTTTTTCAATAAATATAATAAATGTTTTAATATGTTTGTACTGAAACCCAGCATTGGAAGGGTGTCAACTTTGATTCTGGATAATTGTGACTGTCATTTCATATGATTTATTTTACAAATCAAGAAAATAATCAACAGAATCATTTATACATTTTACATGAATGCATGAGTAAAGTAGTCTATAATGCATCATTGTAAAACAGTCATAGAGTAACTTTACTTTGGCTTTACATTTTGCAAATGATAACTTAAGTAAGATTTGAACTGCAGGACTGAAACTTGTAAGCGGTGCTACAGTGTTGTTTGAGTACTTTTGCCTAAATGAAGGATCTGGCTCCTCTGTGCAGATGGACCCCATAACGTATCAATAACAGGACCCTCAGCAGCAGCTCCGGGTCAGAGAGTTACCCTTCAGTGTGAAGCAGACTCCGTCCCTCCTGCGACCTTCAGCTGGAGGTTCAACGGCAACGAGACGCAGGTGAACACGTCCACCTTCACCATCGAGAGGCTGCAGGTGGAGAACTTAGGGAACTACAGCTGCACCGCCTCCAATATGGTGACCATGCTGCAGAACTCCACAGTCCAGCATCTCAGAGGTGAGATTCTGCCTTATTGTCAATTTTAATAAGGACACTTTATTTCAAGAGGTGATTATAAGTGTTGTTTGTTTTCTCTTCATGAAGCATCCTGCACTGCTCCCTGCTGGTCGTTTTTACTGCTGCTGATCAGTGCACTGTCTCTGAGAGAGTTACTGTAACAGGAGCAGGTGAGAGAACATTGCAATACATCTCATTTCCGTTCACATTTAAAAATCATTTTATTATTCCCTCCTACTGTGATATTAACATACATGTCTTCATATTTGTTCCTCAGATTCTGACTTCACTCATGCAATTTACTATAACTGAATGAATAAGTTAAAATGTGGTGTACTGGATACATTACATTACATGTCACTTGTTAGACGCTTTTATCCAAAGCGACTTACATACTCAATACTGTGGGCAATCCCCACAGGAGCAATTTGGGGTGAAGTGTCTCAGGGACACAACGACATGCTGACTGCAGTGGGGTTTGAACCTGTGACCCCCTGAGCCCACCAACGCACAACCCACACGCCTCCTTGGCGGATACTGTAATGTTGTTTTGTCTCGAGTGTAATGCGCCAGCTTGGCCTCCCTGACAGAGATTTTAATTAAATTGACTTTTTGAAATATAAAAGAATAAAATGTTCATGATCATCTGGTTCAACAAATCATAGCACCCCGATAACTTGACCTGCAGAAATAATCAATGGTTACTGTTGTTAATTGACAAAGATATTTATGTCAAAATATAAACTTAATTACTTTACTTTATATAAAGGCAAGTAGGATTCATTTTTGAACAAGATAAGCCTTTATTTCTTATTGTTATACAAGCCTGATCATGAGAAACCTTTAAAGGTGGGGTATGTAATTTATTTCAGAAACACTTTTTGTTATATTCCATGGAATGCTCTTAACATCCCGATAGCAATGAATATATTAAATGCTTTGACAATAAATACATAAAAAGATGTCATCAGTGGAAGCCGTAGTGCTGTAAAAAGCACGACCAATCATCTGAGCCGGCCCGGCTAAAGTAACTGGATGGCCTACCTGCCTGTCAGCCTTCCATCTGGGCACAAACTTATCTCGTGCCCTCATTGGTCATGTGCACGTTCGTGTGTTGGAGGAGGGGCTCTGTAAGGAAGTCTGAAGGAAGGGGCAGATTTTTTCCGGCTGCGTACTTTCAAATTCTAGCGCACTCGAGCTGGTTTCTCCATTCTTACCTACGCTACCTTTAATATGTGTTTTTTTCTACTTCTTAACATAAAACGCAACATGCATTTAGTCATATTTGTGACACTTCTCCACCCCCTGTCTTTCTAAAGAAGCTGCTGTGTTAAATAAAGCTTACAATTTTCCCGTTATGGGTTACAAAAGTTCAACAGCATTGCTTCACAGCTACAAACATTATGAATCATCCTGACCAAGATTATAATTAGAGCCTGAGAAGTCCTTAAAGTAGAAATATCAGTGTCAGAGTTTGTGTATTTAAAAAGGTCTGGGAGGAAATGTGTTTGCATGTTAGTCATTTTTTTTCTTGGTATATTTTAAACTGTATGAAGAACATCCAAAATAATGTGTATTTAAATGAATGATTTGCCTAGTAATATTGTAATGATCTTGCTGAAGGAATGACTGTACATTTACAAGATGCAACAAATCTAAAGTCTAATTTCTGCCAAATATCTGTCCTCTCTGTTTACGGCAGGAAATAAATTAAAACGTTTGAAATGTTTCACGGCCTGTTAAGGAATTGAGTCTATCGAAAGGAATTATTGGGGGTAACTCACCCCGAATAACTTTGGCATTTTAACAGCTGCCTACACTTCAGATCCAAATCAAGTGTTCCTCTACTATGAAGCTGTGAAAATACGCATAACCAGAAATACGTGTTGCAAAAGTTTTGCAAAATGTGACGCAAAGGCTTTTTTTGTCGTGCTTGCATAATGACCGCCTTAAAGAGGCCCCATTATGCATTTTGACGGTTTGCCTTTCCTTTAGTGTGTTTGTGGTGGGAGTTTATTTATCAAATGTGGATAGAGAATCAAACCATTCAGCTGTCTTTGTCGTATTTTATTTCTTGCAAGAAAGTTCAGGTAGTCATACAGAGAGCATGCAGAGTGAAAGACGAAGAGTAGAGTTTGGGTTTCATATTTAGACACAGAGAGAGGAGAAAGGGAGGCGTGAAGCTTGGTGATAATGAAAGGAGGAGTTAGGGAGTTAGGGCAGTGTTTTTCAAAGTGGGGGGCCCGACCCCCCGGGGGCCCGCCATGGGGGTCACGCAAAGTTTGAGGGAAAGGGGAATTTTTTTTTAGATGTTATTAATAACTGCATATCTATCAATCTATGTGTCCTTTGATGCCAATCTTTTAATATTTTTTGTTTTTAAATCTCACGACTGCCCTTCAAGCCAATCAGAATCGAGCTGCCGCTACTGAGATTGAAACTGAGCATCTGCTCAGCTTTTGGAGCAAGTGAGAGCTAGTGAATATTTTGCTCTGCAGCTGGATGAGAGCACGGATGTAGCAAATGTTGCAGAATTGCTTGCATACATCAGATTTATTTCAAAAGACAACTTTGTTGAGGATATATTATTTTGCAAAGCACTGGAAGGTAGGACCACATGAAGAGACATTTTCCAAGTTTTAGATGAGTACATCTGCTCAAATGGACTTGACTGGTCTCGTTGTGTGGGTGTGTGTTCAGATGGGGCAGTGGGGATATATGACAGGCAACCGGACGTGGTAAAAATGCTAACTTACTTCCGGGTTTTAGGATGCGTCACTGAGGCACTCTATATAAGCCGGAAGTATGACAGTGTTAAATCATTCAAAAATATAATATGGAATAAAATAAGTGTATTTTCACAAACACAAGACATTTTTTCTGATGTTTTAATGTTTTGTCAAGCACTTTGTGACTTTGTCTGTGAAAAGCGCTTTATAAATAAATGTTACTTACTTACTTAAGTAAAGTGTCCAATAAAATATTAAATTAAATTAAATAATTTATATAAAAAGTTGTTATTACAGTAAGTAAAACTATATTTCTCTGAACATAAGAATTTAAAGCAAAGTTTCCACATAACATTTTTTTAAGTATTTATATAAAATATTTAGTAAAAAAGTGCAATACAACTAATACAATGATAAAGATGAGTATGTAAACATAAGGAGTTAAAGTACAATGTCCAATAAAAGTAATAAGTCTATATATAATAAGTAAAATAAATGCTTTTATATTAACATAAGCAGTTAAAGTAAGAATATGCAATGAAAACATTAAGCAAAATAAAAGACATCTCAGAAATTGAGGCAAAATGTCCCAAAAACATGTAAAGAAAAAAAAACACAAGACAGTAAATATATCTTGTGTCATCAGGTATGTGTGCAGGCGAGGGCATCTTACCCCCGGGGCCCCTGAGTGGAGCTGCTGCCGGCACTGTGACGTTCTCCACGACCCTCACCGCTCCAGAGAGCCCCTTCCTCTCCGTCAGCTGGAGCTTCAAAGGGGTGAACATCATCACCTCCACCAGCACCAACATCACAGAGCCGGGCTACAGCAGCAGGATCTCCCTGGACCGAGCCACCGGGGCCCTGGAGCTGCGGGGCCTGCTGCTGGAGGACAGCGGGGAGTACACCGTAACCATCATCCCCGACGCAGGGCTGCAGAGGCAGGGGGAGACCACGCTCAACGTGTATGGTGGGTTTCAAGTTTCAAGGCTTTAATTGTCATGTGTGCACAGTGTAGTTATGACAATGAAAATCTTAGGTCACAGGCTCCTCCAACAATAAAACAGATACAATAGTACAGGTAAATAAAATATAATATAATAGAAACAGTGCAGAATAATCTATATACAGTCATTGGAATTATATGAGTTGCAAACAGATGAACGTTATGATGTTCTTTCAAAAGTTCAGGTGTTTAATCATTTTATGATCTGTATCTAACGGAAATTTGGACAAAGGATGGATGACAGTGCAGGAGGTCAGGTGGTAGCATGGTGCAACTAATAAGTCAAGGGAAAACAAAACAGGAGGAAAACACAAAGAAATCATGACACAGGTTTCTAAATAAAACATGAAATAAATGAACTAAAAACTATCATGAAGAAAATGTGTGTTTTCTTATTCCTGAATCTTACTTGCACCGTTGTGTCTCTTGTTATTTGTATTTCTTTATATATTAAGAGGTGCTCTATTTTTGCTTGTTGGGGTCTCCCCTTTCCTGTAGTGTGTAATATAGGTTTCTGTGTAAATAGTCTGCAAAGGTTAATATCCCAAACTTCCCTCACACTTGCACTTCTATTGGCTAGCGCTCCGACACATTGTATGTGATGATAGGCTAAGGGGCGGAACATCTCTAAGTGGTTAACCAATCACAACAGAGCCGGCCAGCTAACCAATCAGAGCAGACTGGGCTCTGGTTTCAGACAGAGGGTGAAAAGAGGTGCTGCGGCACAGGCAGTATGAGAAAAATAAAGAGCTTTTTGAACATTAGAGCATGGAAACATTTCCCAGTAGACACTAAATACAGATATGAACCTGAAAATGAGCTTAATATGTCCTATTTAACTCTCTTCATGCCCCGTCAGCTCTGATCACCGGAGCCTCCATCAGCAGCCCGCCAGGCGTCCTGATCGAGGACCGCAGCTTCACTAACCTCAGCTGCGATGCGTCCGGCTCCATCAGCAGCAGAGAGTGGCTGAAGGACGGTCAGATGCTGCAGCCGGGGGACAGAGTCAGCTTCTCCAACTCCAAGAGGACGGTGTTCATTCACCCGGTGCACAGCTCACACCACGGCAGCTTCCAGTGCCGAGTCAGCAACCCCGTCAGCAGCATGACGGTGGAGCACCGACTCACCGTCAACTGTGAGTAGGCTACTGCTGCGGAAACTCTGTGGAGCAAAAAAAAGACCATGAAGAGTCATTTCAAAGTGACTGTTTCATGTATTTGATGAAATATTTTTGAAATGATCTCTTAATTCTTGCAATTATTATTCTTAGTTAAAGGTAGGGTATGTAAGTTTGAGAAACCGGCTCGAGATACACTTGTTGTTATATTCCATGGAATGCTCTTAACATCCCGATAGCAATGAATATCTGAAGTGCTTTGACAAAAAATCCATTAAAAAAGGTCATCAGTGGAAGCCGTGGCGCTGTAAAAAGCACGACCAATCATCTGAGCCGGCCCGGCTAAAGTAACTGGATGGCCTACCTGCCTGTCAGCCTTCCATCTGTGCACAAACTTATCTCGTGCCCTCATTGGTCATGCGCGAGTTCGTGTGTGTTGGAGGAGGGGCTCTGTGAGGAAGTGGCAGATTTTTTCCGGTTGTGTATTTTCTAATTCTTAATAAAAAAACAATTGTATTTTGAGTGCTGGGATGTAAGTACATTTGAGTGAGTACAGACTTTATATTTGATCTTTACTCAATTAAAGAAGAACTATTTGTTTGTTCTTATTTACAAGCTTTAGTTAGTTAAGATTTTTTGACAAAAAACATGAAAAACACCTAAAAACAATCCAGCTTCTCAGATGTAAGGATTTCCTGCTTTTTCTGTTGACTTTTTCAATAAATATAATAAATGTTTTAATATGTTTGTGCTGAAACCCAGCATTGGAAGGGTGTCAACTTTGATTCTGGATAATTGTGACTGTCATTTCATATGATTTATTTTACAAATCAAGAAAATAATCAACAGAATCATTTATACATTTTACATGAATGCATGAGTAAAGTAGTCTATAATGCATCATTGTAAAACAGTCATAGAGTAACTTTACTTTGGCTTTACATTTTGCAAATGATAACTTAAGTAAGATTTGAACTGCAGGACTGAAACTTGTAAGCGGTGCTACAGTGTTGTTTGAGTACTTTTGCCTAAATGAAGGATCTGGCTCCTCTGTGCAGATGGACCCCATAACGTATCAATAACAGGACCCTCAGCAGCAGCTCCGGGTCAGAGAGTTACCCTTCAGTGTGAAGCAGACTCCGTCCCTCCTGCGACCTTCAGCTGGAGGTTCAACGGCAACGAGACGCAGGTGAACACGTCCACCTACACCATCGAGAGGCTGCAGGTGGAGAACTTAGGGAACTACAGCTGCACCGCCTCCAATATGGTGACCATGCTGCAGAACTCCACAGTCCTGCATCTCAGAGGTGAGATTCTGCCTTATTGTCAATTTTAATAAGGACACTTTATTTCAAGAGGTGATTATAAGTGTTGTTTGTTTTCTCTTCATGAAGCATCCTGCACTGCTCCCTGCTGGTCGTTTTTACTGCTGCTGATCAGTGCACTGTCTCTGAGAGAGTTACTGTAACAGGAGCAGGTGAGAGAACATTGCAATACATCTCATTTCCGTTCACATTTAAAAATCATTTTATTATTCCCTCCTACTGTGATATTAACATACATGTCTTCATATTTGTTCCTCAGATTCTGACTTCACTCATGCAATTTACTATAACTGAATGAATAAGTTAAAATGTGGTGTACTGGATACATTACATTACATGTCACTTGTTAGACGCTTTTATCCAAAGCGACTTACATACTCAATACTGTGGGCAATCCCCACAGGAGCAATTTGGGGTGAAGTGTCTCAGGGACACAACGACATGCTGACTGCAGTGGGGTTTGAACCTGTGACCCCCTGACCCCAACAACGCACAACCCACACGCCTCCTTGGCGGATACTAATATGTAATGTTGTTTTGTCTCGAGAGTGTAATGCGCCAGCTTGGCCTCCCTGACAGAGATTTTAATTAAATTGACTTTTTGAAATATAAAAGAATAAAATGTTCATGATCTTCTGGTTCAACAAATCATAGCACCACGATAACTTGACCTGCAGAAATAATCAATGGTTACTGTTGTTAATTGACAAAGATATTTATGTCAAAATATAAACTTAATTACTTTACTTTATATAAAGGCAAGTAGGATTCATTTTTGAACAAGATAAGCCTTTATTTCTTATTGTTATACAAGCCTGATCATGAGAAACCTTTAAAGGTGGGGTATGTAATTTATTTCAGAAACACTTTTTGTTATATTCCATGGAATGCTCTTAACATCCCGATACAATGACTATATTAAATGCTTTGACAATAAATACATAAAAAGATGTCATCTGTGGAAGCCGCGTAGTGCTGTAAAAAGCACGACCAATCATCTGAGCCGGCCCGGCTAAAGTAACTGGATGGCCTACCTGCCTGTCAGCCTTCCATCTGGGCACAAACTTATCTCGTGCCCTGATTGGTCATGTGCTCGTTCGTGTGTTGGAGGAGGGGCTCTGTAAGGAAGTCTGAAGGAAGGGGCAGATTTTTTCCGGCTGCGTACTTTCAAATTCTAGCGCACTCGAGCTGGTTTCTCCATTCTTACCTACGCTACCTTTAATATGTGTTTTTTCTACTTCTTAACATAAAACGCAACATGCATTTAGTCATATTTGTGACACTTCTCCACCCCCTGTCTTTCTAAAGAAGCTGCTGTGTTAAATAAAGCTTACAATTTTCCCGTTATGGGTTACAAAAGTTCAACAGCATTGCTTCACAGCTACAAACATTATGAATCATCCTGACCAAGATTATAATTAGAGCCTGAGAAGTCCTTAAAGTAGAAATATCAGTGTCAGAGTTTGTGTATTTAAAAAGGTCTGGGAGGAAATGTGTTTGCATGTTAGTCATTTTTTTTCTTGGTATATTTTAAACTGTATGAAGAACATCCAAAATAATGTGTATTTAAATGAATGATTTGCCTAGTAATATTGTAATGATCTTGCTGAAGGAATGACTGTACATTTACAAGATGCAACAAATCTAAAGTCTAATTTCTGCCAAATATCTGTCCTCTCTGTTTACGGCAGGAAATAAATTAAAACGTTTGAAATGTTTCACGGCCTGTTAAGGAATTGAGTCTATCGAAAGGAATTATTGGGGGTAACTCACCCCGAATAACTTTGGCATTTTAACAGCTGCCTACACTTCAGATCCAAATCAAGTGTTCCTCTACTATGAAGCTGTGAAAATACGCATAACCAGAAATACGTGTTGCAAACGTTTTGCAAAATGTGACGCAAAGGCTTTTTTGTCGTGCTTGCATAATGACCGCCTTAAAGAGGCCCCATTATGCATTTTGACGGTTTGCCTTTCCTTTAGTGTGTTTGTGGTGGGAGTTTATTTATCAAATGTGGATAGAGAATCAAACCATTCAGCTGTCTTTGTCGTATTTTATTTCTTGCAAGAAAGTTCAGGTAGTCATACAGAGAGCATGCAGAGTGAAAGACGAAGAGTAGAGTTTGGGTTTCATATTTAGACACAGAGAGAGGAGAAAGGGAGGCGTGAAGCTTGGTGATAATGAAAGGAGGAGTTAGGGAGTTAGGGCAGTGTTTTTCAAAGTGGGGGGCCCGACCCCCCGGGGGCCCGCCATGGGGGTCACGCAAAGTTTGAGGGAAAGGGGAATTTTTTTTTAGATGTTATTAATAACTGCATATCTATCAATCTATGTGTCCTTTGATGCCAATCTTTTAATATTTTTTGTTTTTAAATCTCACGACTGCCCTTCAAGCCAATCAGAATCGAGCTGCCGCTACTGAGATTGAAACTGAGCATCTGCTCAGCTTTTGGAGCAAGTGAGAGCTAGTGAATATTTTGCTCTGCAGCTGGATGAGAGCACGGATGTAGCAAATGTTGCAGAATTGCTTGCATACATCAGATTTATTTCAAAAGACAACTTTGTTGAGGATATATTATTTTGCAAAGCACTGGAAGGTAGGACCACATGAAGAGACATTTTCCAAGTTTTAGATGAGTACATCTGCTCAAATGGACTTGACTGGTCTCGTTGTGTGGGTGTGTGTCCAGATGGGGCAGTGGGGATATATGACAGGCAAAACAAGCGGAGTGACAGCTTTGATCAGGCAGAAGGCCCCAAATGTAGTGGCAACGCACTGCATGCTCCATCGCGAGGCACTTGTACACATCATTTAAACAAAACAAAAATTGCAACGGGGGGTCCCCGCCAGAGGATAATGCTATATGGGGGTCCTTGGCATGGCAACGTTTGGGAACCCTGCCCTGAGTTAGGGAGTTAGGGAGTGTGGGAGTATCAGGAACTTCTCAGTTCAATAGAAGTTGAAGGTCATAATGTTGGTGCACATAGACTGTAACTAGAGAGGAGAGGAGAAAGGGAGGGATGATTAGGGAGTTAGGGAGTTAGCAAGGACATATCAGGAAGTTCTCAGTTCACCCGAGTTGAAGGTCATACTGTTGGTGCACATAGACTGTAACTAGAGAGGAGAAAGGGAGGGGTGAGTAGGGAGTTAGCGAGGACATATCAGGAAGTTCTCAGTTCACCCGAGTTGAAGGTCATACTGTTGGTGCACATAGACTGTAACTAACATTCTTCTTAATAAGGAATTTTCCCAAGCTTACCTGAGAAGTGTGAGAAGTAGTAAATATAGATAAACATTAGCAAATATAAGAATCACACAATGATATTATTAAAGTAAGTGAGTGAGTATAATATGTTTCTATTAAAGTGTTATACAGGGTTTTGTGCATGTAAATGGTCTGCAAATGCTAAAATCCCGAAGTTCACTCCAGAGAGAGATCTTTCCCTGAAAATGAACATAATAAATCCACTTTAAAGGAGACCTATTATGCAAAATCCACGTGTTCATGTCTCTTCTACATCAACATGTGTCCCCTCTGCGTAAAGAGATTCTGAAAGTAACCCCCCCCCCCCCACCTTATCACCTAAATCTCCTCCTAGAGCACCATTGTGTTCTTTGTAACACAATCTCTCAGAGGGGCGTGGGGAGGGGCTCCTTATTTTTCATCTAAAGTAACAGACAGAGAATCAGCACTTTGGAAACAAGGCTGAAACAGAGGGGATTATGGGTAATGCTGCAATGATCTGTTTGGTGTTTGGAGCTAAACACTTCAGAGACATGTTTTGTATATATCTGAGAGCTATAATATATTGATGAAAAACAGTATAATAGGGGACTGTTACGTGCTTGTGTTGCTTTTCTCTGTCTCTCTGCTGCGCAGGTACACCTGGTCCGCCCCTGGCTCCGCCTCCCCCAGGTGTCCTAATGACATTCAGCTGGGGACTTTAAAAGGAGAAGCTGGAGGAGAAGAGGCTCTCTTTTCCTGCCCTGATGCCGAGGGATTATATCCGTGGATTTCCTCTCACCCCACGTGTGGATCCATTATTCTTTTGCTGTCTTATACTGTGTGAACTCTGGAGGATGTTAGTGGCTTTGTTTTTTTCCCAGTAGGTTGTGTTAGATCTCTGGGTAGAGGAGGGAAGTATGGGTCCTACGGCCCATGGTGTGGCTGGCCCAGGCCCCCTTCTTCCTTTGTGTTTGTTTATTGCCGTCCTCCAGACTTGGTTCCTTTTTGCCGGTAGGCATGTAAGTTACGGCTGTGCTGACAATAAATGCCCGTCCTTAACGATATTCTGTGTTTGGCATGGTTTGTTTTTAAGTTACGGGTCTTCCCACGAGCCACTACCGCTTGGTAGGGGGACGGGTCGTAACTTATGGGGGCTCGTCCAAAGGCTGTCTCGGGCAGGTGCCGGTGTACTGAGAGTGTTTCTTTCTAGAACGGCCCTTGACAGCATATATGTTTGCTTTGTGTGTGCAGTGTAGGGTGGCTAGAATGATAGCCTAGCTGGTTTTGTTTTAGTTTTTTTCTTTGGAGTGAGTTTAGGTTGGATTTTGCGTTATGGAGTTTGATCTAGAGGGCTTTGCTAGTGGTCCGACTCGGGAGAAGTTGGAAGCCTCTAGTAAAGCCCAACTAGAGCTAATCGCAGGCAGATTTGACGTTGCAATTAGTAAACAATACAAGAAGCAGGTCATTAAGGAACAGCTGTTGGCTGCACTGATAGAGCGGGAAGTGTTATCAGAGGAAGCGGGCGCGGCTTGTGTATCTAAATACGAGGAAACAGAGGTCGCTCCGACAATGAGCGAGCTTCAGCTGGAGCTACGAAAGTTGATGATTAGAGAGAAGGAGATTGACAACAAACTGAGAGAGAAGGAGATCGACTGTAATCAGGAAACTAGAGGAGGAGTCTAATCGGATGCTTCGTTTGAAGGAGCTGGAGTTATCGACATTAACGCACCAAACTCAGCAGTTGGGCTCCGCACATCCTCATGAGTTTGATGTGGGTAAATACACCCGATTTGTTCCAGTATTCAGTGAGAGGGACGTGGATACTTTTTTAAATTATTTTTGAACGGTTTGCAACAACCTTGAAGTGGCCTAGGAATGTGTGGACTGTGATGCTGCAGTGCGTTCTCACGGGAAAAGCTCAGGAGGTATATGCTGCATTGTCTGACGAGGTCAGCCGGGATTATGGGCAGGTAAAAGCAGCAATTCTGCACGCCTATGAGCTGGTGCCAGAGGCCGGCGTATCGTCAGAGGTTTCGCAGTTTTAGAAAAAGGGATTCTCAAGTTTATGTGGAGTTCGCCCATGAGAAAGAGGGACTGTTTGATCGGTGGTGCTCGTCGACGGGGGTAAGATCTCTCGAGGAACTGAGAACGTTGATGCTCATGGAGGAATTTAAAAACTGTTTGCCTGACAGAGTAGCCACATATATAAATGAGCAAAAACCTATGAAACTATCTGATGCTGCGGTTTTGGCTGACGAGTATGTCCTCACTCACAAGTCTGTCTTCGGTGAGAGGGATAGCGCGCAGGCCCGGTATGGTGACAACAAGGTCAGGGAAAGCTCCACTAACGTGCCGTTACAGGGCAGCATGCCGAGAGCTGTGGAGGAAAAGGCGAGGGAGGTGAATTGGGGAACCAGAGATAGCCCAGTGTGTTATTTCTGCAAGAAAAGAGGTCATATTGTTGCGAATTGTTATGCTTTGTGGGATGAGGAGAAGCCTGTAAAGACGGTCGCTTTGGTGAGTACTTCAAAGCCAGGGTCTCACAAATCTGAACTGGAAGTTTTTTCTCCGTTTCTCATGGAGGGAATGGTGTCTTTACCGGGGAAGAACAACAGGATTACAGTGACCATTTTGAGGGATACAGCAGCTTCGCAATCCTTTATGATAAGGGGTGTGTTGCCCCTCTCTGAGGAGTCTGCTGTGGGTTCGGGTGTTCTTGTGAGAGGGTTTGGTATGCAGTGTGTGGGTTCGCCATTGCATAATATTCATCTCGAGTCAGATCTGGTCACAGGTCCGGTAACTGTCGGGGTTCGGCCATGTCTACCCATTGAAGGGGTAGATTTGGTCTTGGGGAATGATTTAGCCGGTGGCAGAGTGCTCGTTAAGCCAGGAGTGAATGCGGTGGCAGTCACCCGCGACAGTTTTACGGCTACGGGATTGGACAGACCGGTCAGGGATCCTCCATCATGGCATGAGGGTGGGAAATCAGGTACGATAAGCCCTGGGGCTGTTCATAACCCTGTCGCTGCCTGTGTGGAGGCGCTGTCCAGTGCTAAAAGTGACACCCCTGTCACCTCGGAGGCCCCCGATCGCTGCGGAGACTCTGGCCAATATGGAGTCTCATTTGGCACACTTGCCTGATGCGCAGCGTGCAGACATATTGGAGCTGATCGTGAGGTGGAGCGCCCTGTGTCGTACCGCTCCGGGAAATTCAATCCCCACCAGCGGGTGTGTTCCACTATTGGTTCCACAGTCGAAAAGGAAGCACTGGCTATGGTTCTGGCTCTAAACCACTTGGAGGTGTTACTGTTCTTAAAATGTCGCAGTGGTTGCAATTTTTTTTGTGTGTGTTTTGACTGATATGTAGCCTGTTCGGTGTGTGGACTGAGTGGTTGAGCACGTCTGTCGACTTAAAGTCGATTGTTGTGATTGTTTTGTTTGTTTTAAAAAATAAATTACTAACTCATGGTGGGGGTGTTACGTGCTTGTGTTGCTTTTCTCTGTCTCTCTGCTGCGCAGGTACACCTGGTCCGCCCCTGGCTCCGCCTCCCCCAGGTGTCCTAATGACATTCAGCTGGGGACTTTAAAAGGAGAATCTGGAGGAGAAGAGGCTCTCTTTTCCTGCCCTGATGCCGAGGGATTATATCCGTGGATTTCCTCTCACCCCACGTATGGATCCATTATTCTTTTGCTGTCTTATACAGTGTGAACTCTGGAGGATGTTAGTGTAGGATTTTTCGCGGCTTTGTTTTTTTCCCAGTAGGTTGTGTTAGATCTCTTGGTAGAGGAGGGAAGTATGGGTCCTACGGCCCATGGTGTGGCTGGCCCAGGCCCCCTTCTTCCTTTTTGTTTGTTTATTGCCGTCCTCCAGACTTGGTTCCTTTTTGCCAGTAGGCATGTAAGTTACGGCTGTGCTGACAATAAATGCCCGTCCTTAACGATATTCTGTGTTTGGCGTGGTTTGTTTTGAAGTTACGGGTCTTCCCACGAGCCACTGCCGCTTGGTAGGGGGATGGGTCGTAACAGGGACCTTTAAGTATTGCTTGATGAAGACATAGCTATATTCGTTCTCTAGCTATTAATACCACTAACAATCTCCATGTTAAATGCAGCACTGTCTCCACTCCATGTTGTGTGCTCTGACTCAGAGGAATATAGCTCAAGATGCAGAGCCTGTTGTGTTTGTTATTCCTGTCATGAACCCCAACACCAATCATTTACATGCAGGCAACAAGCTGAGCTCGACCAACTGAAACACGGAAAGCTTTGCACACCTCCGACCTGATTACCCAGAACACCTGGGGATCGTTTTAGCAGTGGGACTCTGATTGGTGGAGATAATTAAACATCACTTTTCTGAGATGCAGCTTGCCACGAGGTCGCTGGTGCGAGGCTGTGAGATTAATGCATGGTTTTTATTTCATGCTCTTTTGTTTCCTCCTCCAGCATCTTAATCTTTCTCACACACACACCAAGTTTATGTGGTGCTAGGATCAGTACACAGAACTAAATTAGACTGTAGCATATGACATGTTGTTCTCTATTGATACTCTACAGATATATGCACATTACTACGGTTAATATGTATTCAATTACTGTTGCAATGTGCAATGCCTGATCACCAGCTGCTGTTGTAACACTTTCACATCCTAATTTAACATCAATCAAGTACATCTATATCTGTACTAAGAAAGGACATCAAATATTATATAGGACATACCAATCAGTCACTGGAATAATATTTGAAAGTGGATTAAGTGACTGCTCTAAAAAAACAGTTCAACATGAAAGCAAGATTTACTACAGTAGGAACCATTGCGTTAAACTAATTAGGAGTAAACGTTGAGGGTTACTTTAAAGAGGATCTATCATGCTTATTTTCAGGTTCATACAGGGCTGGCCCGTAGCTCTGGCGTTATAGATGTTCGCCTAGGGCGCCAGATCTGGGGAGGTGCTGCGCTGGTTGCTCTGGGAGGGAAAACAACATTTTTGACCGTTGGTGCTCATCCTAATTTTCGGCCTTGATGTAACAATATTCATAATTAAGTAAATGTAACACCCTTTTCACCCCGGTTACACTTTTCATTTGCCCTGTACGATGAAATAAGTGATGAAAGTGGGGGATGTTGTCTTATGCAACCGCAGCTCACAGCCAAAGTGAGGCCCAATCCCAAACCACTCCCTCGACCCTACCCCTCCGTGATGGAGTGAACTCCGTCTGTAGCCACACTCGCAGCTCAACGAGGCTCCCTCCTGTCAGATGGAGGGAGTAAATACAGCAGCAAGCTTTGGGACGGCCTCCCCTCTCTCCGGCAGAAACAGGAAATGCCGTAACTGTATGTAACAACGGTTTCAAATCAGCACAAAAAGTTTAAATGAATAACTCAAATAAAACTCCAAACATCTTTCATTGTGTTTCAAAGCTCTTTTAGTTTTAAACCTGATGTTTATAAGCTTCTTAGTTTTTGCAACAGTCTGTAAATGTACACAACTTTATAATAAAATGCACACATTTACCTTTTTCTAGACTAAACACAGGTACGATCCTAAGTTAAAAACATATGAGGTTATCATGAGGTTGTTAACATCGCAATTTATCAGTGGATGTTTGCTGGATACAAAGCGGCCGAGATGGGTTTTCTCCGCAGGGTGGCTGGTGTCTCCCTTAGGGATAAGGTGAGAAGTTCGGTCATCAGGGAGGGACTCGGAGTTGAGCCGCTCCTCCTTCGCGTCGAAAGGAGCCAGTTGAGGTGGTTCGGGCACCTAGTTAGGATGCCACCTGGGCGCCTCCCTAGGGAGGTGTTCCAGGCACGTCCAGCTGGGAAGAGACCAAGGGGTAGACCTAGGACCAGGTGGAGGGATTATATCTCTTCGCTGGCCTGGGAGCGCCTTGGGATCCCCCAGTCAGAGCTGGTTGATGTCGCCAGGGAAAAGAAAGTTTGGGGCTCTCTGCTGGAACTGCTACCCCCGCGACCCGACCACGGATAAGCGGGAGAAGATGGATGGATGGATGGATGGATGTTTGCTGGAACTACTTGTAAACAGCGTGTGTCCTAACGGACACACACAGCGTGACTCCGGTCAGGTAGAGACCGGTCTCAAGTCAGCACCGCTGCAGACTCGCTGTTTGAGGGTTTGATAGTCCACTCCCTCTCCACACTCGTAGCTTTGGAACAGCCCTCAATATGGCGGACCCTCCGCGTGAACGCGCAAACGGAGGGGTATAGTAGGGTCAGAGCCATATAATAGAAGAGTTACGACAACGGAAGTCCAAAAACGGTTATCGTCTAGAGATGGCAAATCCGGATCATTTTATGGACTCGGAGTCTTCTGAGTCAATCATTGAAGAGATCCGGATCATACGAGTCATTTGAGTCATATGAGTCAGCATGACCAAGACCGTAGAAATCCTACCGGTGAAACCGAAAAGTTGTTGCATTTAACCAGCATATTAAACTAACGTTACATTAACCTCCGCTACACAGTGTCTTTTGCTTTAATAAAACATGTGTGTGTGTGTGTGCATTTTAAAAAATAAGTGTTTTGCATTATATGTATATAGTTATTTTAATATGTTCCTGTACTTAAGCTAATTTTGCACAATTGTGTTTTCATTTAATAATAATAATTGTATAATTACATTTTATATTCTAACTGTTTTGAAATGTTCTATAATTTGTTTCTTTTTGTGTGCCATGTTCAAAATAAACGAGTTTCCAAGTAAGATCCGATTCCTTATTGGAAATGCAGCTATTATTACAGGAGAGTCTCCTGTAATAATAGCTGCATTTCCTGAGGAGACTGTTGCACAACATGACCATTTTGTTAGAAGTCTACACTGAAACTTAATTTAGAGCTGGAAAAATCGCGGGATCCGTGAATCCAGGTCAATGATCGAGAGAGACCAGTAGCCTACGAGGACTCAGAGCCGTAACATATAGCAGGCAGCAGATCCAGATATCCAGCAGACTCGTCCCCATGCACGAATCTACAGCAGACTCAGCCCCTCCTCCGGCTCGCACGGCTCCCGCGAGTCCCACGGCTCCCTCGACGAGTGGCAGCAGACTCAGAGATTTGCGGACTCACGGCTCACTCACGGCTCACGGCTCACTCACGGCTCCCGCGAGTCCAACGACTCACGGCTCACTCACGGCTCACGGGACTCTCGCGGGAGCCGGAGGAGGGGCTGAATTTGCTGTTGATTCGTGCATGGCGACGAGTCTGCTGGATCTCTGGATACAACAACGTTGTAATGTGATTGTACACGTTATAAAGAGAGTAAAGCACTGGCGGCACATATCAGACCCGGGCCGGGGGGCGGGGCCACATGACCGGGCCCTTTCAACCCAATAAAGCTTGACAAAAATATCGGGAGTCCGGGGTGGTAATCTGACGCTCGTGCGTAAAAAGTCGCTCAGTCAGTAAGATTACAATTTAAAACAATGTTTGAAAGAAAAGTAACTAAAGAAAAGGTGTAATATTTAAGATTTCGTTTCTACAAAGGGTATAGAAACGAAATATAAATATATATCAGAGATAATAATGATATAAGATGACATAAAGTCCAACAAACCACAAGGACAACGAACACATAGCCTAATAAAATGATTTTCTGACACACCATTCACCATGGACAGCCAGCAGCCACCATGAGAGCAGAGCAGTGTAAAATTGGCACGGCGGCCCATACGTTCACGTACAAGTAGGCTACTGTACAAATTACATTTGAAGTGTACTCACCACTACTTGAAGGGTACTCGGCGAGCCTTGCGCTCCGCGAACTCGTCCACAATCCGCTGTATGTCCAATATCTTGGCTCGGTCACTTTCGATGGACAGCAAGGCCAGTCCACTCAGTCTCTCCTGTCCCATCGTGCTCCTCAAATAGTTTTTGATGAGTTTTAATTTGGAGAAAGAGCGCTCGGCGGTTGCCACGGTGACAGGAAGAGTCAGAAATAAGATGAAGGCTGTGCAAACCTCACTGAATGTAGATGTTATTGCTGGGTTGTAAACAATGAGCATTTTTACCAGATCCGCGACAGATTTTAGTTTTTGTATTTTGTCCCTGAAACAGGTTCTGAAAGAAAGCAGCTGGCCAGGGAAGCTGGCGGCGATGTCCCGACTGTAGTGCTCTCTAAGCCGCTGGGCAGCTTGGTGTAAATCCTCATCCTTTGCTTGCAGTAGTGTGTTGGGGTGAATTGCCTCAAACATGTTCACAGTTGCATTTAAGCTGGTGAATCTTTGGGACAGTTGCTGGATGATTATATCGAGACATGCATTGAAAACGGTCACCCGAAAGTTGCTCTCTGCGTCAGTGAGGTGGCTGTCTTCAGAAAGTTCATCAAAGTGTCTCTTAACTTTCCTGGCCCTGGTTGTTTCAAACTGTGTTTGACTTCCCCATTTAGTAGCCAGGGCAAGAGTGGCGGACTTCGCCTCATCAAATTGTCCCCGATACTCCACCAAAACACTGATGGCATTTTGCAGTAGAGTAGATGCTTAGAGAATATCCGCGTCTTTTGCTTGCAGTAACTGTGAAGCACAATATGCTTTCCAAAATCTTGGTCTGCATGTTGACCAAAAATAGAAAGCGAAATTTGCTTATGGCATTCTTGAGTGCACTTGCTTCATTGCGCTCATCCTTTTTGTCACTGGTAAGGGATATTTTGACGAGGGCTTTTATAATGTCTCCATATCTGTGCCTTAACGCAACAAGCGCATCATGGCGAGATGACCAGCGAGTGGGACATAAGCGTTTTAATGTGATCTGCTCTCTGGCGTCATTAACTCACTGAGCAATGCCCATCGTTTGATACTGTGACCAAAAAAGTTGTAGAGCGTCTCTACAGTGTCATAGAACTGCTTCACTCCAGGGACATTTTTAACAGAGTCGTTGAGTGCTATGTTGAGATTATGAGCAGCGCAATGAACATAGTGAGCAAGGGGCTCCTTCTCGGCTATTCTTGCTTGCACGCCTGAATACACACCACTCATATTAGCCACCCCATCATAGCCCTGTCCGCGACATTTAGACAGATCTAATCCGTTTTTCTCTATAGAACCAAGGATTTTGTTTTCAAGCTCTGAAGCTGATGAACCTTCAGTCACTTCAAAACCCCAAAAGACTTCATTGATCTGTATATCTGTTGCAATATCCATGTCGTTCTTAACAACAGTGATGTAACGGTAAACCTGACTCAACTAGTCTATCTTTGACACATCTTGCGTTGTGTCCATGATGACGGAATAAAATGGGGCTTCGTTTATTTCATCAATGATGTCAGCTTTCACATGTTGAGATAATATGTAAATAATCTCATCTTGAATCTGGTGACTGAGGTATTTCACTGACCCTGCTGGTCGGTTGATTAGCTCTTTCAAAACAGGGTCGTAGCGAGCCAATAATTATATTATTGACAAAAAGTTGCCAGCTTTTCCCTGACCTAGAACCTCTCGATGGCCCCTGAATGCCAAGTTGCTTGAAGCTAGAGTGAGAGTTATATTAACAATGCGCTCCACGACCTGTCTCCAAAATTGGGCGGCATTACGCACATTCCTCTCCATGTCAGCGTCTATTGTGCCGTTGGTTTTCCACTGCTCATATACTACGCATGCACCAAGGTGTATTTGAGTGGATTCATGCCTCTCAATTTGAGTAGAAAGATGTTTCCAGTCTTTTATTCCGTTTACCCATGCATTGTTGTAGAACGGTGCCTTTCGGTTGGCAAAAAGCCAGCAAGGCTCACAGTAGCAGCAGTCACATTTTGGGGAATAGCACATCCAGCTGCGTGGAAATTTCATCCCAACTTTAGTGGTGGAGGTGTAATAGCTTTCTGAAAAGCAACGGTTATCCTTGTCTTTGGGAAATGGACCTTTGGGTTTGCATGGGCCCATTTTAAGGATATATCTTTTGATATTGGCGTCCTCAATGTTTTCAAAATAGTTTGCCCGATCAGTCGGAAAACGCTCCAGAGGATAATTGCAGGACACATCATGATCCGTGGTCTGAGTTTCACCCGTAGGCGTAGCGTGAGGAGGAGACCTGTTGCTGCTTTCATTCCCAGTGTCCGGTACTTCTTCACCTTGCGGCGCAGCAGGTAAGGAGCCGGAGGGGTGCGGCTGGTCAAGCGTCAGGCCTGGCTCTCCTCTAGACGAGCAGCTAGCAGCTGCGTCGTCCCTATTATTATTATTATTATCATCATCACTACAGCCGAGAGACAGAAAAGGAAATAAGCTAGGCGGCCGAGCTACACGAAGTAACAACAACCATATGATATCAACATTTACCACAAACTCACATTTTCTTGTTGACAGTGTGTGTCCGTGATTGTAGCCTACCTGTAAATCTGGCTAACCCCCACTAACGTTGTTGGCGGGCTCGGGGATGAAACACGGCTGGCAGTAGCAACAACTTCAGGTTCATCTCCCGCAGGAGGAGGAGTAGGGCGAAAGAAATATCCATCTAGCTTGGACAATTTGACCTTTTGGTCCTCCTTTTTATCTTTTTCTTTGCGTTTTGTAGCTCCACTTTTGTGTTTATAACTGCTCATGCTTAGGCAGTGCTCTGTTGAATGACAAGTGATTGATGATGACGTTGACGTTCATTTACGTATGATGTTGATGGACGGCTGTTGATGACGATTTTACCCAAAATACATTTGGAGACAATAGAAGGGTATCACTTGCAATTGTTCATGTTTTAATGTTAAATATGAGTGTGAAAATAGCAGCACAAGTTCAACTCATATTATAGGCTACAATGCTTTATACCTAATATGACCACGAACGTCAGTGCACTCAGTAGCGCGAGGCAGCAGGGCCCGCCGGCGAATATCTCGGGGGCGGAGCCTGCTGCCTCGGCGACGGGCCCCCATTGGGTCCCGACCGTCCCGGGCCCGGGGAGCCCTGCCCCTACAGCCCCCCCTGAAGTCCCGCCCCTGGAGTAAAGAGTGACGCAATTTATAGTTTTAATTGTTACGTCACATCAGGTGTAGGACTCAAAGGACTCGGGTTAATCGAGAGGGAGACTCGTCACGACCGGCTCATTACTAGGATCCGGGTTAATGATCCGGATGAATCATGACTCGCCCATCTCTGTTATCGTCACGTGGTTCATGTAGAAGAGGATCGTTCCCCGGAAGTTCATGGCGGGCAATGTGAATGCATTGATAACAGGAGATAGAACTACGATTTTTGGTAATTATTAGTGAATAAAGGTTTTGATTTGCAATATTTATACAACAAATCGATATGTGTATGTATTTACATCAATATGTTTTAAAAAATAAAATAGAATTTGCTAATATTAAGTGATAATATTAGGATTAGTGTGAACAACTAGTTTACATGTTAGGCTAACAGTGCCTTGGTTAAAGAGCCTGTTGCTGTTTATTTATAGCTTTGAATTCTTTAAAACCAATATTATCTTCTTAAACTTGTATGGTAGTCAGGAGCATCACTTTCTAATGTTTATTGATATATTTAGAGGGAGGGGATCTAAAGTAATGCTTTACAATTCAGATTAGATTAATTTCTACCATTTTCTTAAATTCATAGTAGTTTCAGTAATCCCATGGTAATTGAGGACACAAGTTATCTAAATGACTAATGTCATCTTTATGGCTTTCAGAAAGGACAGGAGACCGACAGGTGACTATCAAAGGACTAGCAGCAGCAGCATGATGATGATGATGATGTTAAATGTGTTGTTTTAGGAACATCCATTGCAAATACATGGAATTCAATAAACATTGAATAGCATATCATGCAGTTTGTCTGTGCCTTTTCCTCCTTGTTGTCCTGGTTTGCTGTGCTGCCTCCTAGTCGCCACCATGGTTTGCTGTGCTGCCTGGGGATGCTCCAATCGCTCAGAAAGGAGTATGAATGTACGGCTTCCCCACTGACACAGAGCGGAGGAAGCAGGAGCAATTTCACGACCAACAGCAAAAAAATATGTGATTTATATACAAACACTGCATTTGCACTTTTTCACAAAACGAAAACCACACCATTGGGAAAGCTTAATGTTTTGTTTAATACAAAAAACAGGGAAAGGCTTGAAAAACACAGAGTTGAGACTCAGGGTGCAGGGTGAGGGTCTCAGTGCAGGTATTCAGGCTCCATTGAATCCCCCTCTGGTTCTTGTGCTGAAAGAGGGATAAACAGACAGGAGAAAGGGTTACACACACCTATATAGCACACCTATATAGCACACCTATTGGATGGGAAATTGCCTTGGGGAGATAAGGTGTGGTCTTTGTTCCCAACTGAAGTTATGGAACTTTATTATTTGTGAGTTTAACAAAGTATGACAAATGGCATCAGTAACAGATGTGATATGAATTTCTATAAAGTTGTCTCACATTCTTGGTCATATTGTATATACAGTATGTAATGAGTATAACATGTCCAGTAAGTATAAAGTGTTTCCTAATACTGTGTATTCAACCACTATGGAATATGTATGTGGGCAGACAAAACTGAGTTGTTCTGTGTGTGAAGTAACCTCAAGTCACTCCGCAGGCACATTTTGATGCAGACCAGTTTGTCAAGACAAAAAAGGGCAAGACTAGGCTGAGAGCAGAGGCTATACCCACCATCTTCGTGCATCGCCCTGTGGTCAAAAAGAGAAGGGGCCCCTGCACCACGATTCACCCCGGGACCTGTATCTACAAAGCCCATAGCTCATGATCACAGCGATAGTGTGAAAGGTGACACAGGTATAATAAGTATGAACTCTTAGTAACAAAAGTAACATTTCTTATTTTTAAGTGGTATAATATTTTAAATGTTCGAACATTTACAGTGCCATGTCTTCTACTTACATTAGTCTCAAAGATTGAGGGAAGAAGGGAAGGGATCACTGCCCTCCACCTGCCAGAGGAGCGCAAACAACAAAAACAAGCAAGGTGTCCCGTCATGTACCTGGAAGTTTGGGTTGGCAAAATGGAGTAAGAGAGGGACTTGAAAAACCTTGGTGGCTCTCTACTCATGTTGTTACAGTTGTCTTGGTTACAGCTCTCAAGTTTTTTTTGGTCCCATTTCCACATCTTTAGAAAATATGAAAAAATTGAAGTGAAATCAACCTCATCTCTGGAGAACAAACTTCGATTTCTCTGTCTTGTGAGTTTGCAGTCTTGCAGTTTTGCTCCTCCACCTGTAACATCACTGCCCCTCCACCTGCCATACAGTAGGTTACTAACAAGATTACTTATATAATACAGTGATATAATACATGTTTAGTATGCTTACTTATATAAAACAGTAGTATTAAACTTACCTTGTGTGTTCACTCTCACTTAAGTCCCTCTCCCTTTGCCATCAATCCAAAATCAGCTGAGCTGCAACATTATACAGACAGGTAATAATCAACATAATCACAAGGACACAATATGGCTCTGCTAAAAACACTCACTCTTACACGCACCAAAGTTATATTTATCTAATATTTAACTCCCTCCACCCCCGCATACAATCCCGTTTAGAAGCCCCTCTTCTCTAATTCAACAACGTTGGACCAAATAGACATTAAGAGAACGGAATTTACAATTAAAAGGCTGTTCAACGTGTGTTGCTAACTTGCTTCGGTATCCTAGCTTGATCTGTTATCTGTAAACGTTCCCTAAATCTACTAATTTAGGGATAATCCACTGACATCCTTTAATACACATGTTCAATTGAATCAGATGTACTGATAATATCCGCAATATAAATCTTTAAACTTCTTACCTTTAAAAGTCCGTCACGAACGGTCTATTATGCTGCAACTCCACAGCTCTGCTAGCCTTGGCACTAACTTCCGGGGAACGATTGAGAGGCTCCACGATCCGCCATTGCTGTAAAAAAGTGGTCCATTGGAGTGAACGGAGATGTCATAACTCTTCTATTATATGGCTCTGGGTAGGGTGTAGGGGGCGGTTTGGGAATGGGCCTGAGAGTGAGCGTGGGAGCGAGCGAGGGAGAGAGGGAGGGTGCACCGGTACCGGCGCTGTTGTTATTAGCACCTAGTGCTAGCTGCGCTAACGGATATTAGAAGAAGATGTTTCTACAATAATGTGGAGGGAGAGTCCTCTCCTGTCAGACTGAGAGGCTGATAACTACAGCTCAGTGAGGTAAAGGACTGAGTGTTCTGTTTAGATAGTTCACTTTAGTCTTTATCTCAGTGGGTCTCAAACATTTTGATCACAATTTAAGTAAACACATATTCCAAGGCACTCCTTTCTAATTATTGGGATAAACAGGTTTGAAATCATTTCAATGGATAGCCTACTATAGGACAGTAAACGAAAAATCTCGTTTAAAACTGGAGAGATAAAAAAATATGCATAGATAAATAAATGTTAACCAGCTAAAATCTCGCCTAGGGCAGCAAATTGTTGAGCCGGCCCTTGGTTCATACTTGTATTTTGTGCCTCTGCTGTGACGTGTGTAAGTACTTTAATGTTCAAGAAGTGCCATCTGATCTGTGTTTCTTGCACGTTCAAGGTTCCTCTTTTGAAGGTTACAATTATGACTCTGGCCATGTTTTAATCATAGTTTGTTCCCCAAAACATTTATAATTTACCAAGAAACTTGAACATTTGTTGACTCCCCCTCCCATTATATTCATATGTTTGGTTTTGTACCCATTCTTGATCTGTTTCGAGAGGCATCATTGAATCAACAAATTAGATTCAAGTTCACCCACTAACCACAAAGTCAGCAAAGGAAAAAAGTGAACCAATTTAGAAGCACTCCTTTAATTCTCAGCTGATGGGCTCAGAGTCAATTGCTTTTGTTTGCTAAAGAGGAATAACCAAAACCAGTGTGATTTTGTTGAGATTATGACTATCCTGGCCCAAAGTTAGAGGGGGGCTGCCAAATCCTAGCAGCCTTAACACCAGCTCTGCCAGATTTAAAAGCCCCCCTGCAATTTGATCCACCATGAATCCAGAGTAAATGCTTTGGTTGTGAAAACTAGAAGGGGAATAGCTAACACCTGTGGGATTTTGGTGAGATTATGATCTAGACCAGGGATGCCCAACCTTTTTTGAACCGAGAGCTATTAAAGTTGCCAGTCTGCCGAGATCTACCAGTCCAAGCGTCCAGGCGTAGCCATTACTGACAGCCTACTACCAGGTAAATACACATTTCTACTTGTGTAAAACTGAGTAGTGTTGCTACAAAAGTATAAATTAGGCTTACTAATAAAACAACTCAGATCTGAAGCTACACAGGAATCTGCTGCCAAAGTGCAATAAAAAAGACAAAATTAATAGAATCAAACCCTTTTTTTGTTGCATTTAGTAGAGTATAAAAATAAATGCCTTTAAAATAGGATGCAAGCAACACTAGTTTCTTAACTTAACCTGCATTGATAATAGACTATAACCTTTATTTTTATCTTATACCATTTTGTACAATAATTATAATGAATAAGTTCAAACAAACAAAAACTTACAGCTGATTAATAACGGTATCTAACTTGAGTTTTTATTATATCAAAAACCTGTTGAAATGCTACTGTTATTTTTACTGTCCCCAAAAAGCGCGTCGGCAGCCTCCAGGAATGCTTCTTTCACAACTTTGCCGTCTTTGAAAGACTCGGGCCTGGCGCCACGAGGGGGCAAAAGGGGGCATTGCCCCCTAAGTTGTTTTATTTGCCCCCTCACTTTGAGCATCATTCAGCCATCGAAAAGTTAAATAAATGTCACAATTATTAAATAACTTTAAATAATTATTTTCCCCAACACACGTTACTATATTTAGATCAGATATGTGGGCAGGCAGTCAAGCAACGTGTAAACAAGCCTCAACCCCAAGTGAGCTTGTAGTCTTAATTAATGTTAGCATGTGTGCTTAGCTGTAAACACAGTCGGATGGGGGACCAAAACGTCCCTGTTTTCCGGGCAAAGTCCCCATTTTCGGAATGTGCGTTAAAAAACATAGAGCAAGGTGAAATAAAATGTTACATGTCAGTAAAAACAGAGTAACAGTGTTGTGCCTGTTTGTAGCGTTAGTGTATTCCTTTTTCTAATACTTCTTCTTCTTCTACCTCTACTTCTTCTTCTTCTACCTCTACTTCTTCTTCTTCTACCTCTACTTCTTCTTCTTCTACCTCTACTTCTTCTTCTTCTACCTCTACTTCTTCTTCTTCTACCCATGGATGTATAATAAGAAGCTTCTAATTCAATGTACCTTCCCGCAAAATATTGGACAAAAGAAAGTCGGCTCGTAGTGTCAACTAAATCCATAGTATTAGAACAAAAGTGATTTAAACGAGGTAAATTACGAATGTATGTTCTCAATTGCCAAGTGTGGGATTGAATATTAAATTAGTTTAGATTAGATTTATTGTCCCCAGGGGGAAATTCATTTCCACAGCTCTGTGAAAACAAGATGAAATCGACAAAAAATAAGACAACTACAGATAGCACCACACATGATGCTTACCTGTTATTATTTAGGGCTGCCTGTATGGATCAGGTTTTTGCCAAAGCGAGCCCTTTTACTATAATAATAATATGTTATTATATAAACCGTATTGGTACAATGAGCGACATCTAGTGACGGATTTTTAATCTGTGTCTGTCAATTTGGTGTAGTATTTGATCCAATATTACATTTGGTTTATATATTAGTCACTTTATATATTAGTCATTTTCTTATGGTTTTAGGTCTTGGTTTGAACATTCAATCCTGAAAATAAAAAATCAACCAGATTAATTTGTCTTTAATCCTGACATGACTAGAGTAGATAGTAAGTAAATAAATCTGTATAGGAAGACGAGTTAAGAGATAGAGGAGAAAAGGTTATGGTATAATTACAGAGCCTGTCCATTTATAAATTGAGGAAATCAATGTTAGTCTGTTAACGTGACTAACAAAGTGCAGGCATCTAATAATGTACTATCTATTATTAAAGATCAGAGGAAAAGAACAGAATGAGAGGGGTCAATCCGGAATACAAATAAAGAAGCAAAGAGATTGTAGAGCAGTGAGAATGAAAAAAATGTGGTGTGTCAATTCATTACATTGCCAGTATTTTTCGTTGTTGTGAAAAAAAAGTCGCCCCCTAGGATTTTTGAACAGCCCCCTCAATCATTTCAGCCTGGAAAGACTTCATGTGTTTCGCAAGAACGTGACTGACACGATAAGATGCTCTGGTAGCAGCCTTGCTCTTGTTGTTGGGCCTGGTGAAAATGGACTGCTGTGCATTTAGCTGTCCTTTCAGGCCCCTCCCCTTTTGGAGCGTAGGGCAGAATTAGGAGGGAATTCCGTCTCGTAGCGTTTCGTTTGTGCACTGTTTTGAAATGCCGCTCCTAAATTACCCTTCTTCGATAAAGCCACGCTCGCATTGCAGATGAGACAGATGGACTTTGAATTGGAATAGATACAAAAATAATCATCCTCCCACTCGGAGTGAAAATCATATATGTTAGGCTTTTTTGCTTCTGCCATAATTGCGGTCTTGTGTGTGTGTGGACTGTCACTCCTGTTCAGTGTTGCCAACTCCATAATAAGGAAAGTAGCTATTGGCTGTCCGGAAAGTCGCCAGAAGTCGCTAAATGACGTCATCGCCTAATTTGCATATCATGTAATGGCGGCTGTAGGAGAGAGCATGGTAGAGGGGAGTACAAAAAACGTTCCCAACCCTTCAAGGATCAAATTCTGGACTTCTCCAGGAAAGCATCATGATGTTTAGCTTGTCACAGAGATGTTTAGCTTGTCACAGAGAGGCACACACACAGTGGACGAGGTGATTGAGTGACTGAGGCTGTGTGAGTCAAAGCAAAGCAAAGGCAGTTATTTATTATAGTGTGAAAGTGAGTGAAGAAACATTTACATTTTACATTTAAATCCCGCTCAAAACCAGGACGGCTTGGCAGTTGGCGCATGCGCAATTCATTTGCAGTCTCGACGCGGGGGAGTGTGGTTGTCTCCTCTCTGCTCTGACTGCAGAGCAGCTCTGCTGCGGCCAGGCAACTGTCAGTCTGAGCGCCTGTGAGTACTATGGGAGGGAGGCGGGGCTCACGGCAGCACCCGCGGCTCGTTAACTGCAGAACAATGTGAGTCTCCAAACACCAGAAAAGTCCCTAATAACACCATTATAAATCGTTAGATTAGTCGTTAGTCGCTTTTGACACAAATAAGTAGCCGGAGGGTTTGGAAAGCCGCCAAATTTAACAAGAAAACCGCCAAGTTGGCAACACTGCTCCTGTTGACACGGACAACGTCAGCGAAATACTGCCCACTGCCCACCAGCCACGCCCCCACACATGGGGTCACGCCGGCCAATCACAAAGCTTTGATGCGTTCAAGTGCATTATTCTGGCACAGGAAGATTATGTTATAGGACATTAACGATAAAACAGAATATTGTTGTTCTATTTTTAGACACATATCGCGATCGACTGGGAATCTCCCCGCGATCGACCGGTCAATCGTGATTGACTGGTTGGGCACCCCTGATCTAGACCCACCAGACTCAGGAACAGTTTCATCCCACAGGCCATAAGACTATTAAACACCTGAACTATTTAAAGAACATCCATAACATTCATCTGCTTGCATCGGGCAAATTATTTATCTATCATATTCCATTTACTTGTATTTAGACTCTTCTTGTACTATATCTATTTTATTTGTATTTACTTGCACATCTCAAAACATCCTCTTGCACTATATCTGTTTTATATATATATATATATATTCATGTTGCACTGTTGGAGGAGCCTGTGACTTAAGTGTTTCATTGCCATATCTACACTGTAGCTACTGTGCACATGATAATAAAAGCCTTGAATCTTGAATCATCCTAGCCAAAGTTAGGGGGGGGCAAATCCAGCAGCCATAACACCTGCTCTGCCAGATTTAGAAAGGCCCCTTTAATTAGGGAAGTTAAAACCATGTTGAGCAGAGAGACTCAACAAGTTCCCGTCTTCATGGGGAACAAAAGCTCGAGCATTATCACCAGCTGACAGCCAACTTCACACAAACACACGCCTAGAGCAGCATTTTCAGAACTGTGTCACACATTCAAGGAATTTAAAATAACTCATCACAAGAAGTGTTACATGTAGAAACTGAATATAAAATGAAACATAATTAAACTGTGTGAGGACTGTTTGGCTCTATTGCATCTCCACAACAATGTCATGTTTGTGTGTTTTGGGCCATCAGACGTACACAGGCGATGGCTGGAATTAAGCAAAATCTGCTTTTTGGCTGCTACGACCAAACAAAAAGATCAGACAATTTGATCCACTATAATCAGGAAGTCTGGATACGTCTTAAAACAGCCAGCAATGATGAAACCTTCTGATACAAACAAACTCAGCCTAGTTTATCTTTGTCCAAAAAGATTATCACACTCTGTAGACTTCAATACCTTCACTTCACCACAAGAGGGCGCTTTTAAAACTTGTGGCTACTTCACGTGGGGCAGAGAGAAATCAACCAAACATCGGAAATAATGCAGCCTGGTGATTACTGATAACAAATGACAGATTGAAAGAGAAACGACTTCCCATTCAAAACAATGGTATTGGTTTGTATTCCTGGTAAAAGTGCTGAGTGCTAGGAGTCATGTCCACTTCTACTTCTTGGGTGAATTATTTTAATTAATAAATATGCAGATGTTGGATAAAATGGGATGTCCGGTTACCACACACTTGACTATCAGTGTAATCTGATCCGTGTTTACAGCAGATGTCGTGCCAGTGCTCAGTGAGTTGTGTCATTCAGCGTTTGTGGTGGCCAACAATCACACCATGTTCCTCTTTGCAAATTATACTTTTTTCTGTGTTTGCCTCGAGCTGTCATCCTTTTCTGAGACTTGTCTGGCGTTTCCACAATTCATATGTTTACAGTGTTGTCGACTAAAGCACCAGCAACCGGACATCGAAGGATGTACCTCCCTGTAACTGTGAGTTTCCTTAATATTTACTTAAAAGCTTGTTTTTTTAATAAGTTGTTAATTGTTGCAAAGAAAAAGCTATTACATGCCAGTTTAACTTGGCGTACTTCAGTTTGTATTTAGTAGCTCAGTATTATCCTAATTTTCTGCTGCATTGACTCATATTTGCATTCTTACGTTGTATTGTAAAGTGTTATTATTTTGTCCACCCCTTGTAGTTATGAAAAATGAAAACTTGCAGCAAGTCCCCTGCAATGCTCCTGATTTACATCATGTTACTCCCAGGTAAGACAAACATGTTTGACATTTTTAAACCATATTACAGCCTAATACTGAGAGGATTATATGTATTATAAATCAATTGAAAAGTTTGTTTTAGAGAATCATTTCTTAAACTTCCTCTTCCAAACTGAATTTGCCTAGTTTTACAATCATATACAGCTTCTCTAAAATACTCTGTGGTGCGAACAGATGCTTTTGTAAAGTGGTGTTGAATCTGTGTCTGAAAAAAGGGTGGCTCGAGTAATTATGAAAAAAAACTTTACAATGTTGATAGAGATAACAAGACAGCACACTCTTGCCAGCGTATCATGTTCTGTTTTAGCAGCACAATACTTCTGTCCGAAAATAAAATGTAAATACAGTACTTTTACTTATTTACTTTCTTCCACTGAACATCATCGTAGTCTTCTGAGACTCTGTCTAGAACATGTGTGGACACAGGGAGCAGTTTTAATTAAAGAGGACTTATTATGCTAATTTCCAGGTTCATATTTGTATTTTGTGTTCAAAAAGCTCTTTATTGTTCTCGTGCTGCAGCACCTCTTTTCACCCTCTGTCTGAAACCAGAGCCCAGTCTGCTCTGATTGGTTAGCTGGCCGGCTCTGTTGTGATTGGTCAACTTCTTAGAGATGTCCCGCCCCTTAGCCTATAACATACAATGTGTTGAAGCGCTAGCCAATAGAAGCACAAGTGTTTCTATTGGCTAAAAAGACCACACTTGTGCCACATACAAAACGTTAGGAAAGAGAAAGAAAACCACAAAAGCATAATAAGGCCTCTCAAAAGATAATTGTGTTTTGAAATGAACAAAATCATGTTGTTATAAATGTTATAAAAAGGACTCCATGTGTGTTTAAAATCATCTTGTTTTTGTTTTTTTATAAAACAATAATAAACGGCCATCTTTTCACATTACTTTTTGTTGCAGTTCTTGAGGCACAAGAACTCAAAATGCAGCCTGAAGTGACGGGATACCTCGGAGAGGAGGTCACCCTGCGATGCCAATTCATCCCGGGACCAAAAGATGACATCATCTCTCAGGTTGAGTGGGAGCTGAAGACACCAGCAGGAGAGGAAATCACCATCATTGTTTCTAGTGTGGTGTCAGGCATTAGTGTCCACAACAGTTCTCTGAAGGAGAGAGTGAAGATTGCAGAACAATCTTTGATAATTGGATATGTGGAAAAGGGAGATGCAGGGTGGTACACCTGCAGCGTTGCAGCCTTTCCCAGCGGATCATTTGAAGGAACCACCCAACTTATTGTTCAAGGTGAGTAAGAAAAGCATTCTTGATGAAAAATCTTATTTCTGATAAAAAAATGTGTTTCCAGTTTAATATAAATGTGTTTAACCCCACTGCTAAGACTGGAAATTGCATCCCCTACCATACTTTAAAACCATGAAAGGACAACACTTATGCAACATTACGATATATCTCGTCACATATTACAATATGGGTATATTTTTCCCCAACCATTTTTCCTTGAGTAAATACTTGAAGTGGGATCAGTTGCCTTGTTGTCCATCAACTATTTAAAATGTAAACCATAATGATAAATGGATTGGGATTATATAAACAGTGATGGTTAATCAAAGTCATGTTTCTTCTCTCAGAACAGAAGCCGCTATCTGCAGGGACGGTGTCTGCTATAGTGATCGCCGTCATGCTGCTGTTAGGCATCGTGGCTGCCATTGTTTACTTCATCTTCATCAGAAAGTGAGTATTAACCATAGACTGTATATATAAACCCATTATTAACCGTATTAACCCATAACCAAGACTCTTCTGTTCCAAATGGATCTGAATGTCTTTGTTCAATGGCTGACATGCATTGATCAAAACTCTTTCACTCACTGAAAATGCCTTCAATGTTTCCATGAAGACCTTTGTCATTCATACTCCTCCATCTGCAAAACACTATAGCCTACATACATGTATGTAGCACATTTTCAAAAACTCTGCAAACTACACTAACAATTGTATACATTTCAGCAGTAACTACATTAAGATATATGGATATTCTAGCATACAATGAAAATGCAAGCACAGTTTTTAATGAGATTTATTTCCAGTGTTTCCATTTTGAAACATGTTTGAATAGTTTTGTGTTTTTTTTGTAGTTTTGAAGGTAAAAACAAAAATCACTATATGGCCAAAGTGCATGCTGGTAAGAGCTTTAAAAAGACAGTTTGTTGGCAATCAAAAAAACAGTAATGCATACTTTTAACACTTATTAACATTTAGTCCAGCACATTACAGTAATACTGTGAAGCAGAAAGGTATATGTTACAGTATTACTGTAATGTGCTGGACTAAAGAGGAAGTCCTTTTAATTCTATATACCAGTGGTTCTCAAACTTTTTCTGTCAGGCCCCCCCTTTGGAGAAAAAAGAAAGTCGGGCCCCCCCAACACAAATAGTCAGGCTCAGTGGCGGCGCCAGACATTTATTTTGGGGGTGCTGTGGGGTAGCTTGACGTTTCATAGAGGGTGCTCAAACATTTAGGGTTTCCCATTAATGTACCGGTCGCTACAGTGGAGTGTTCTACTGCAACACTCCCCACGCAAACACACAGTGTGACAGTTACAATGAAGGCTCGATAATCAGCTCACGGCATATAGGTGTAAGCAGGGGTAAAGTGCTATTTTTATAGGTGGTGTGTGGACCTCACATAGGGGGGTCCGGGGCAAGCTCCCCCGGGAAGATTTTTAAATATTGAAGTTAAAAGCATCAATCTGGTGCACTTTGAGAGCAAAATGAAGAGATCTATGGATACCTCTTTCAACACCCATTTGAAACAGAACTGTAAACAGATTTACTTTTTCTTTATGGATATTTTACAAATCACCCTTTTAAACTTTATTCTTGTTTTACTGTTATATAGTATTTCATACCTGTTTTTCCTTTATTCTCTTATTTTTTTATAACTATAATGATCAAATAAATGTGTGCCTCGGAAATAATTGTTTACATTAATGGTGACCAAAACATTTGAGACCCACTGAGATAACACTGAGAGAGTCCTTTAGCTCACTGAGTCTCTCAGTCTGACAGGAGAGGACTCTCCTCCACTTTGTTGTTGAAAAAACTCCTTATATCCGTTAGCGTAGCTCGCTAGCACCAGAAGCTAACAACAACGATCTCCGGTACGCTCTCTCTCTCGCGCACACAAAATGGCCACACACACACACACACACACACACACACACACACACACACACACACACACACACACACACACACACACACACACACACACACACACACACACACACACACACTAATGAAACACAGAGACCCAGACGTAATAGTACTGTATCATATTATTTTCAAATCAATAATTTTTCAAATTATGATTTTTTTTTTTTTATCTTTTTTTTTAAATTTTTATATTATAACCATTTTTTCTCCTGGTCTCTCGCGCCCCCCCCTGGCATGCCTCTGCGCCCGCCACTTTGAGAACCACTGCTATATACACATGCAAAGTAGACTGGCAGTTGGTAAATTACAAGGGAAAACCCAACACTTTGCATAAGTATGCATCACTTAGCATCATGTACTTATTTTCAGTTGAATTTCAGGGTTGTTTAGGTTCGGTCATTTTCAATATTGTTCCATAAATGTACCTTATCGTCCTCAAGTCTTTTTTTTATATGAATTTGTACAGAATTAAGCTTACATTAGGATTACGTTTATTTTATATTCAGTATATTGGAAAACATTAAAAATGTGCTATTTGTCAGTTTGTTGTTGCTTTATTTAATTTTGAGGAATAAGAAAGAAAAGTCCCTTCTGATGCAGAAAACTAACCGCAGACATTTGTATTCCTTTAAATCAGACGTGATCAGAAGGTCATACACCGTGTCTACATTGGTGAGAACGAAAGCCCACTTCACCACACTTTGATTTATTTAAATTTGTTTCAGTTCTCTCGACTAAACCGCCTCTGTCTTTGCAGATACAGACGGTCCGGTGATGGATGTGTCGCGGCAATCTGTTCTCAAAAGAGACGTGGTGAGCTAGTGTCTAAATTTAGGTTGAATAAGTTCCACTCAGATTACATTAAACAAAGCAACACAAACAACCAAGTCACTCTCTCTTTCACTACCTCTTAGGATGTGGTGTACTCTGACGTCAGGCTGAAAACATTCAGAGATGCTCCGCCCGACGAGGAGCACACGGCGGACGACGTCACGTACGCCGAGGTCGTAGTTGTGCGCCATCAGCTCCAATGAACACGAGATGGATGTCTTTCTTCTACTTGCAATAATCTGAAAGATGCTGGATACAAGTTGTATTTATATATTTATATCAGCTTCTAAAGTAAAACCTGCTCCATGGCTTCAAATCATCCTCTCATTTTCCACTTTAGCCTCAAAGCAGGCGATGTAGTTTAAAGGAAATGTAGTACGTTTTTCTCTGATAGGAACCTTTTCTCTATGTGGAGATATTAAGTGATGAAAAGATCAGTATTTTAAAGTAGCCGGGGTTGTATCATTTACCCGACACTAGCGAAACATTACCGTCTTTTGTGGTTCACCTAGCTTTTAAAGTATAATAAATAAACTCTGTTACAAGCTACACATCATATGGAGAAAGCCAAATATCCTTCACAGAAGTGCCTTGTTACCACATTTCCATCAAAATCTGCCATTTCCCTTCAGTTGCGTCTGTCTTGGCCCTGTACCCGAGTTAACCGTGCTCTTAAAGAGGCGCTATGCTTTATGGGGTTTCCCTTTCCTGTAGCGTGTTATAAAGCGTGCATGTAAATGGTCTGCAGAGCCTAAAATCCCTGTTTTCCCTCCAGACGGAGTTTCTCTCCAACTGCCTCCATTGGACTCCTTTGTTTACTTCAGTGACATCACCATGTAACAGTTGCATACCGATTAGCTTACGCACCAGCACATTGTACGTGATAAGCTAAGGGGCGGGACAATATCTAAGCAGTTAACCAAACACAACAGAGCCGGCCATCGGACCAATCAGAGCAGACTGGGCTCTGGTTTCAGACAGAGGGTGAAAAGAGGTGCTGCAGCACAGGCAGTATGAGGAAAATAAAGAGCTTTTTGAACATTAAAGCGTGGAGACATAAAATACATAAATACATAAATACATAAAATACACATATGAAACCTCTAAATTAGCATAACAGGCCCCTTTAATGTGTATGTATTTAATAGAAGCAAAATGTTGGATTCTCTCCCTCTTGCAAATCAAGTGTTGCTCAAAAAGAATAATTATTTTGAAATTTAAACTCCACTAATATTATTTTGTCGACATGTTTCCTGCCATTTGGTTTCATATATATATATAACAGGTAGGAATGGTAGAAACCAGCATGTCAGCGAGGTAAATAACGTTTTACTTTGCCGTGCCGCACAGTAGAGAAACACTCAAACTGTGCCGAGTCGGCTACAGCAGTCACGGTAGATTTCATTACACAAAGTTCCTATTCCACCTTTTGGTGACCATCAAAGACGGAAGACAAAAACAGGAAGAAAAAAAGTGGAGAATTACACAATAAAAAAAGGAGAACCAACACAGACACACTGGTGCGTCTGGTGGTTGCTTGTTTCAGCAAAATAATTTACTTTTAAAATGGCATTTCTTTGGGATTCACCTTAATTGACGTCGTAATGTTTAGATACTATGTGTGCCTCTTGCTTTAATCCAGTGACGAGCCAGTGTTGCTATGAATCAGAGAGGAAGGCTGCATTATTTTCTTAATGCTGCCCATTTTACAAACCAAGAATATAATTTAAAGAACATTTGCTTGATATATTCAAATTGCACAGATACTGATAACACTTGTTTTACTAACCCCGCCCAGTATTCTGTCTGCTGAGATTTTGAATGTGAGGATGCTGTTCACAGATGTAGCAGACTTTGCAGGCGTTTTGTAAGAAGGTGACAAAACTATGGTTTGAAAAATGTCTGTACTGATTCACACCATCACTGAGCATCTCCAACCGTCACTATGGGAACATGCCGAGTGATCAGCTGCACTTCCTGACTCATTTTTTGGGTGTGAGATTGCTCGTTCTTACAAAACATGTGAAAACAGAACCAGTTGTTTGTAGTGTGTGAGAAAAAGGGCTTGTTTAACTGTTCAGTGTTGTTCCATTTAGTTTACATTGAAAGGGATTGCACCTTAAGAACAGTCAGTGTAATGCATTGCCTTTTGCAGGTAACAATGTAGAGGAACAGGGCAACAGTTCTGTGAATTGTCTCTCTTAGTTTTTACCGTTTGATAAACCTGTAAATGTTCAGACTTCATAAAAGGAAGTGGTTTTTCATTTTTTTGTGATGTACAAAATTCTGTTATGGCAGGAAACAGATAAGACAGTAAGATAGGGAGTGCGTTATGAAAGTATTTCCACAGCAGTCATCATATTTCTTAAGATAAAAACACATGCAGCCACGTCGCAAAGTCTAATAATTGACAATGTGGAAGGAATAACGTGCAGTTTGATGCTTTCTTGCTTAAAAAAAAGGTATTTTATCCAAATGCTCTTTGGGGTCAATAGTCTAATTCTGTGGTTGTCTTAACGGTCGCGTCACTTCTCTCTATGATCGTTTTTTTGTCATATTCTCATCTCCCTTTCGACTGGTCTGCACTTGTTGATGAAACTGATATTGATGAAACTGATTTGCTCGACTGTCTCTCCAATTGTAATGATTGTAATGGTTGTATGTATTACTTGAACTTTACTTAACAGGCTGTACGTGGTTTGTCTTGTGTGTCATGTTTTGTCTTTTTGTTTATGTATGTCTGTAAGTTGTTGCTATTGTCGGGACCCCCCTTGAAAACGAGATGGTGCATCTCAAGGGGTTTATCCCAATAAATAAAATGTCTATATATAGAGACAGCAATAAATGTTTAATGTTGTCATTTTGAAGTGCCTGTGTGTGTGGGGCTTCATGATAAGGACTTGACATTCTGTATGTTGTGATTGTTGAGAAAATAAACTGATTTAGAGAGTCTTAATGTGAGACTTTAGGCCATGATGTGTTAAAATGATCGTGTGTGTGCATGCAAGGGTTCTGTGAATACGGTGCATGTGTTAAATGGGTAATAATAAACTTTAACACAGTAACGGTAGAGACATGTTCATTGTTCATATTATTAGCTTAAAGAACATTTGCACATTTGAAAGGTTGACTAGATTATATATTACAATGTTTTTTCATTGGTGTCTATATACGCCGGGAGTCATGGATGATCCTGCGGTCCTGTGTCCTGGATCTTGAGTCGTGGCTGTGGTCCTGGATCATAGGTCCTGGATGGATATCCTTGTGGATTCATCTTCCTATTATACACATGCATTTCCAAACATTTGGACTACCTATGTTGCAAATGTATTATCTTTTCAATTTACACACGGCATCTGCACGTCTGTCCGTCCTGGGAGAGGGATCCCTCCTCTGTTGCTCTCCCTGAGGTTTCTCCCATTTCCCCTTTAAACTGTGGGTTTTCTCCGGAAGTTTTTCCTTGTACGATGTGAGGGTCTACTCTAAGGACAGAGGGTGTCGTATTGTCATACTGATATTCTGTACACACTGTGAAGTCCACTGAGACAAATGTAACATTTGTGATATTGGGCTATATAAATAAACATTGATTGATTGATTGATTGATTGACCTATAAATAAAATCAGATCCTGCAGACCTAAAACTTCAATAAAACATGCATTTAAAGATTATCATTTACATTTGAAATGATACTCTTTGTGATAACTTTTCCCTTTAAAATTTGACCTGAGCTCATTTCACAGGACACTTTATATAAAGCTTAAGGAAATGGACTCCCATCTATAATTGGGTTTAAGGAAGCACCACCCAGATAAAGGCAAGATAATTGTAAATGTTTGGGGAATAAAACGCAGAGATTGTTTCTAATGATGAAGATGGAAGAGTTGAGGAACTTGTTTAACTTTGACATTCTGGTCTGACTGACCCGAGAGAGTCCATTCTTAAAAAATAACCAAACAGAAAGGAAAGATTTGTAATTTCACTTTAATTCATACACCTTGTCCTTTAATTAAAAAACACACACGAGCTCTCCTCTGCACATTATCAGAATGTCTCCACATGAGGTCACTGTGCTACTGAAGGTTACAGCAGGAGGGAGGAACCAGGACATCTCTTAAATTAAACTGCAGTAAGAAGAAGACAAAGCATAGATCACACATCCCGTTTCTGTCACTTTGTTGGTGTGCACAATGACTTCCAGCAGACCCCTCCTCGTTCTTCTGTGGTTCATTCACGTGACAATCCCAGGTAAGAGACGGTTTTACACATTTGAGTACAAATACTGGTTTTAAAGCTTTTGAAGGTACAACCACAACCACATCTTTGATTTTGACAATCTCTATAACCGGTGTTCATTTTTACATGTAAGAACAGGAAGGGCGGTTCAAAGTTAACATTCAGTAAAATAGCACCATTTTTGGATATCTCTGTTTAAAAGTAGCAAAAACGTAATATCTAACAAAGCAGCATAATGAAGGTGAAGCAACAAGTGTAAGGTTTCATACGAGGAAACCGCATGGCTCCTTTGTGTTAGAATTATTTTTTAAGTAAAATCTAAATCTTAAAATAACTTCAACTGTCAGGTGAATTATGTAAGAAGTACAACTTTCCCATCTATTATCTTTAATCAAATGTATTTACTTTCCTGCAGTTTAAAAAAAGATATACTCTTTTACTTAAAGTGTAAAAAAAAATGAATTTTTAAAAATATAAAAGTACAAAGATGTTGGCATTAAAGTAATTTATAGTAAAAGTATGTGTTGTGCAGTCTGGCCCCATTTCAGAATAATATAATAAATACTGGATTTTGAATATTGATGCATGAAAGTCAGATCTGATAAACGTTGTTTTAATTACTTTGAACTTTTGAAGGATAATTTTGTTATTGATTTATATTTTTGTATTAGCTAAGTATAAAGATGGTCTTAGTCCAAACCAGGTGGGAGAAGAGCCACTTCACAGCCTTGCTCAATCTTGGCATCATGTCTGGTGTGACTCCACAGCACCATGGTATCTACATGTTGTTTGGACATAATAAAAACTCAGCTCTTTTATGAGAGGCAACTTTTCAATTAATTATAAAAGGATCATTTATAAATTGCTTGTTGCGTACACTGTAAATGATCAACAACAGTTCTGGTAAGGTAAACCTTTTAGAGGCATAATTATAGTAACCTAGTATTACCCTAACTTTATTCACAGGTTTTGTTTGGTTTACGAGCTGAAGGTAATTTAGAAATAACTTAAAACTAAAACAGTCTCTTCTTCACGTCCAGATAAACTGTTTATGAGCTTCCTCAGAGAGAACATAGCTTACTTTTTCTGCTGCAGATTTGTGTTGTGAATGATTTCTAAAGTGGGTCCATCTCTCTGTCTCTCTCCAGGTTTAACTGAAGGAGCTGGTGTGCTGCCAGACGGTCTGAATGCAGCTGTGGGAGGGAAAGTGATGTTCACCACAACACCAACTCCAGGAACAACTTTTCAATCAGTGAACTGGAAATTTGGTGCTAAAGATATATTTACTTGGAATGTTAACAACTTCCCTGCACTAGGGTATGAAGACAGGATCACCTTCTTCTTGTCTACTGGATCTCTGGAGCTCAGGAACCTGGCTCTAACTGACAGTGGAGAATACTCAGTTACCATTGTACCACCAGGAGAACGACCACAGCCAGGGAACACCAGACTGGACGTATACGGTGAGAAAGTTTCACATGTTGCATATCTTTCTCTGCTGAATGAAGATGCTGTGTAGCGATTGAGCAAGTAAACAATGATATAGGGCCCTTTATTCTTTTCACCATCATCAAATAAAAATGTATGAAATGTTGCTTTTTTTCGTGGATGGAGCTTGTAAAAACGTTCAATGTGGAACAATTAATAATCATGCACTTCAGTGTTTTCTTCTATTGTAACTTTATAACATATGTTTTGTGTTTCACCCACAGAGCCAGTCTCCAATGTAATGGTAACCTCCAGCAGCACAGAGCTGGCGGAGTTCAGCTCTGTCAGTCTGTCCTGCTCCTCCTCTGGATCCTCTCTCTCTTTCCTCTGGCTGAACAGCAGCTCTGAGGTTACGGGAAGTGACAGAGTTCAGATCACTGATGGAGGATCCACTTTAACTATAGTTAATGTGACGCGCTACGACCAGGGACCATTCAGGTGCCGTGTATCTAATCCTGTCAGTGAGGGAACCAGTGATCCAGTAACCCTCACCATCAACTGTGAGTAATTCATATGTGCATACATTTCATTCTGCACATTGCTTTAAAGATGATGGTATTATGAGGCTTCACACTGAGTACATTGTACCAACTGGAGCGGGACTATAGACAGGGACCACAATACTGAACATAAAAGGTGAGGGAACTTTTCAAACGTTGCGTCTCGTTTAGTGTTTAAAAAATATATATACTCTTTTACATAAAGTGTAAGAAAAATATTTTTGAAGAAAAATAAAAGTACAAACATGTTGGCATTAAAATAAACTTAAGTAATTTATAGTAAAAGTATTTGTTATGCAGTCTGGCCCATTTCAGAATAATATAATAATACTGGATTTTGAATATTGATGCATGAAAGTGTCAGATCTGATAAAGGTTGTTTTAATTACTTTATACAAACTGTTGAAGGATAATTTAACCTATAACTGCATTACATGTTTTTATTGATTTATATTTTGTATTAGCTAATAAAGTAAATAAAGCTGTCAATTAAATTTAGTGGAGCCATCAGGGGAGCCATCAATAAATAAAAACGGTGTTGAAAAACATGTTACAAAGGAAGAATTCCATATATGTCGTAAAAAGGGGAAATCTAAAAAAAGTAAATTGCCATTATTTCACAATATTTTTGTTGCAGTTCTTGAGGCACAGCAACTCAAAATGGAGCCTGAAGTGACGGGATACCTCGGAGAGGAGGTCACCCTGCGATACCAATTCATCCCGGGACCAAAAGATGACATCATCTCTCAGGTTCAGTGGAAGCTGAAGACACCAGAAGGAGAGGAAATCACCATCATTGTTTCTAGAGGTGAATCAGGAGTTAGTGTCCCAGAAACATTTCTGAAGGGGAGAGTGAAGATTGCAGAACAATCTTTGATAATTGAAGATGTTGAAATGAGAGATGCAGGGTCGTACATCTGCAGCGTTACAGCTTTTCCCAGCGGAGCATTTGAAGGAACCACCAAACTTGTTGTTAAAGGTGAGTAAGTAATACTCTATAATATCTGAACTCTGACCCTCAACTCACAAGCAGAAAAACTAAAAGGATAAATGATCAGAATGGGGTTTGGGTTAAAAGGCAGACAGGGAGAGGCCATCCAGGTGGTGCAAAGGCAGGCACACATTTCTAAGTAAGCGTGGGTGATGATAGCCGCCGGAAAAACAGGAACAGGCTACGGCAGGAAGACAACATTTTCAAGATCCAAATCTATACTACCACCATATTTAGTAGGGCTGTGCATCTTCACTGGTCTCACGATTCGATTACGATTATCCTGTCAACGATTCGATTCAATATCCCGATGCATCACGATTCATACCAATGCGTTGCATCCTCAATTTTCTATATTACTGCACATGGCTTATTTTTCATCAATGCATACATGCAGTAAATACATATGAACTCTCTTTTTATTATTTAGATAGTGCTTCAGAAATCAATAACATAAATGTCTTGACATTCATTTATAAACCAAAAATAAATGAATTATATAGGTCTAGCCTCCCTATATCTGTGTGTGAAGTTGTTCCATCCTCAAAAACAAAAAAATAATGCTTCTGCAGTCTAGCTGCAGCTTCTAGCAACGGTCTTCTGTTAAAAAAAAGGACACTGAATGTCCTGAATGTGGCATCACACACAGGACTTGAGTCTGAACACAGCAGGCAACAGGAGTATTTACAACAGCATATAACAACTAAAATACTGCATGTGGGTGCACACGTACATTCTCTGTCTTACTGTTACATAAATACCATGAATGTATGAGATTAAGTTAGCTTCATTATATCTCAGTGATTAAGTGAATAATAAAGTTTCTATCGGGTCACTATCAGCCTGTCACTCATTATTTTCAGGGAGGGGGCGGGGCTTAGAAGAACAGAGGAGACGGTGATCGCCGAAGCTTTTTTCCTCCTGCCTTCACAAACTTTACACACGTATATATTGTCTGAAAATCGCTAGAGGACATTCATACTCTGCAATCCAAGACTTAATTAAATCCACCAAAAACCTGACATGATTGTAACGCGATTATTTTTGAAAAACATAAATCCCTGTGCCGCAGCGACACGGAGTGATTCAGAGCGGGTCCTTCTGCTGTTGGTTCTGGACTGGTGTTCTTGTGTTGATGGATAAAGCAGACTGCTCCGTGTTTGGTGATGCTGTGCCGCTGTCACGTCTGTTCCCTGATCTCTGCGTCACCGACCGATTTGATATTAAAGTGACAGAAAAAAAAAACTTTATAGTAAAGCCGCGGCCGGAAAATCAGGAAGCAACGTTACTACGCTATAACCGATTATCTTCCGTCACTGCATCGAGACCGAATCGTCCACGTCCGCATCGCAGAAACGATTATTTTCAACACCCCTAATATTTAGTAAACCACACGTAAGATGAAGTAAGTCCAAATACACAGCAAAGAAAAAGAATATGCCAAAAGAAAAAGAAAACAGGATGTCTTGCATTTTGCCAATTTTAGAGAATAATAGATTACAAGCAACAGGATTGAAGCATGTCACAGTAGAGGCACGAAATACAAATATCATCCTTACATTTAGAATAATAGAGCCCATTTAATTGCATCCAACAGCACATTGTTAGGGCAGCGGCAGTACTGTATGTAGGTGACAAAATCCACCTGCCAGCACCTTGAAAGCTCACCAATTAAACATTATACCTTTTTCCAAACCATTCCTTTAAAATATCACTGAATAAACAGTTTGCATTGTTGAAAGTTAATCATACTTGTGTTTCTTTTTGCAGAAGGGCTGGGTGCAGAAGGGCTGGGTTCAGAAGGGCTGCACATATTAGCAAAAATAATCACTGCAGGATTATTTGTGCTGATAGTAGGCACCATGCTGGCCACCACTCTCTTCATCATCAGAAAAAGGTGTGTGTGTTGTATATATTATGTAGGAGTATACAACATGAGGTGTTGAAACGTTCTCCATGACTAAGAGCGAGGTTTACAACATGAGGTATAGCGAGTAAATCAGCATTAAAGTAAGAAAGAATAACACCTTTATCCTCTACAGTCGTACTGAAGACTATATTAAACTCGCTGTACTCAGTCAAACTCAGGAGAAGCTGCCATTCAGGGGTTTATCAAAGCACAAACTTTAATTCATCAGCTCTTAAAAGAAGTGGAAGAAAATACCCTTTAAAAATCAGGAAGTAAGATCGTGACAACTGATAACTATTAATTGCACAGAGAAGAGGTTTTGCAATGCATCTGCACTGGTGAACAAAACAAAAGCCACTACTTCCTATTTGTATTTCTAAAGAGCAACTTTTTAAAAAAGGTTATTTCTCAGAGTTACAGTTCCTTGTTTGTCTGTCTTTCAGATACGGTCCAGTGCCAAGTGACTGAACGAGAGGAGGTGAGCTGGGAGATGGTTTCAGGCCACATCTTTAAATTGCCAAATAAATGTTTGGATTAGTTTGAACATTTACCCCAAAAAAAGCATTAAGTTATTTGCCTAAAGAAGTTAATGCAAATAACAAAAGCAAGGTCCTTAAAAAACACATAAGTGTGTTCTACTCTGATGTCAGGCTCAAAGTATGCACGGATGTCAGTCAACATACAAAGACTGAAAAGTGTTTCAAAGTCATAATATAGATGTCTTTTACAATTGGACACTATAACTTAAATGATTTTGTAATCATTCAGCAAACTTATCACATCCTCCCATCAGTAAGTTAACTGCTCCTGAAAGTACAAGTCCATGTTATTCTATATTTTTTTGACAAATCCCATAAAAAGGCAAAAAAACAGAGCTTTTTTTGCAAACTCAAACATGATTTAACGCTGCATTGGTTGGTGAAATATTTGCAGCTGTGGATTAATACAAATAAGGCAGATTTTACTGCTGCATTTCGGTGTGTGAGTACTCAAAATATGGTACCACTTTACAATAAGATTACCCTTATAAAAGGGTTTACAAATAGTTTGTAATTCATTTATTAATTAGGTTGTGAACACTTTATAAATAATTAATAAGCTTTTACGAGACATGAGATAAACAGGGCGACTGTGACCGGTTGCTTGCCAAATAGAGTCCACATTTATCTGTACTGCTAAGCCTTATATTGGCTACCTAGCTTACTTCGTCATCAGCCAGCATCCTTGGTATCTGTTGCTCACTGAGTTGATTCTCTCCGAGTAGCCAATATAAGGCTTAGTCATCTTGCCAAATAGTGAGCCTGTGTTGATGCATGCAAACAATGTTAGAACTGGTTTATAAAGTGGTACCGAAAATACTGTGTGTGTATATATATATATATATATACTGTATGACTCAAACTAAACAATGCAAATGCTCATTATATTCACCTACGTTAGTGCCACCTTTCTTTCTTTTTTAAACATCAGAAATGTGATCGTCAATCTTCTCAAGGTTGCTACACAGCTGCAAAATATCATCACTGAATTTACAAAATAAATGTTAAACTAGTGTTTACTGATGTGATATGTTGCATAGGTGGGATACTAATAACCTTTCAAAGACAAGTTACTGTGCAAAGACTTCAAGCCAAGATATAAGGCTAACAAATAACAATAATTCAATAAGAATAGACCAATACATTTATACATTAGGTTTAAACAATAATGCTCTAAAACACTAAGTAATAACAAGAAAAGTTCAAGAGGTGCATTTCTAAATGTTAAAGATATAAACATCGGATTAGAGATGGCCTACCTGCTATCTCCAGTCTGATGGTGTCATGGAGACGAGGCAGCGGCAACAGTTTCATGATTACTTTCCAAAATACAAACGTTTACAGGAAGAAAGTTCAAACGGATAATCCTCAGGTAGGCTAACTGCAGTGGGGCAGGAAACTTCAGGGGAAGCAAAGCAAAGACAGCATTTAACAACATTTACAGGGTGAGAGGCTGGTCCTGCAGGGCTGATCAGGTAAAGTGGAAACAGGTGAGCAGGTTACGTCATTTACCGGACGGGACGCTGAGCAAGCGCTCTCACTGCGCATGCTCAGACTTCACTCAACACTCTGGCCCAATCCCAAACCACTCCCTCGACCCTACCCCTCCGTGACGGAGTGAACTCCGTCCGTAGCCACACTCGCAGCTCAACGAGGCTCCCTCCTGTCAGATGGAGGGAGTAAATACAGCAGCAAGCTTTGGGACGGCCTCCCTCTCTCCGGCAGAAACAGGAAATGCCGTAACTGTATGTAACAACGGTTTCAAATCAGCATCTCTTAAACAAAAAGTTTAAATGAATAACTCAAATAAAACTCCAAACATCTTTCATTGTGTTTCAAAGCTCTTTTAGTTTTAAACCTGATGTTTATAAGCTTCTTAGTTTTTGCAACAGTCTGTAAATGTACACAACTTTATAATAAAATGCACACATTTACCTTTTTCTAGACTAAACACAGGTACGATCCTAAGTTAAAAACATATGAGGTTATCATGAGGTTGTTAACATCGCAATTTATCAGTGGATGTTTGCTGGAACTACTTGTAAACAGCGTGTTTCCTGACGGACACATACAGCGTGACTCCGGTCAGGAAGAGACCGGTCTCAAGTCAGCACCGCTGCAGACTCGCTGTTTGAGGGCTTGATAGCCCACTCCCCCTCCACACTCGTTGCTTTGGAACAGCCCTCAATATGGCGGACCCTCCGCGTGAACGCGCAAACTTAGTTTGTGGTGCGATATTTAATTTTAAATTAAGGCATAATTCAGCAGTCAAAACTGTCAAATGGTGTTGATAAAGTACAAACTAAGCTTACACAAAACAAAAAAGATAAAACTTCAAACTAATAATGTATTTTGTTTAATATTTGTGTTACTCTGAGCTGTCATGAGATAATGGGAGAAAACACACATCAGATGTTTGCTTTGTAACACATTATAAAAGGCTCATTTAGTATTTCTGATTCGCCTTGTTGTTTTCAATTTGTAATGTTGATTGCAACAACCATCTGTGCTGTCGGAACGTGAAAAAACTAACATAAGGATTCATATTACATTGTTTACTTTGTTGTGCTGTGACATCTGTTTTCTGTTTAAATTAAGTGTCTAAAATGTGTTCATGCTTTTGAGATCATTACTGTAAGTTATGTTGCCGGTTTATGAAATGATGCTTTGGAGCAGAAGTACAGAAACAACATTTCTGTAAATGCTCTCTACTTGCTTTAAAGCAGAACTTGTTGTTGTGAGTGTCTCTTGCTTAATAAAGGTCAGCATCTTTACAGACCTTACCAAATGTGTTCTTGATTACTAAAGAGTTATTTCATGATAGAAAATGTATGAGAAACAAACACCATTCAAAGGAAGTGTGAGCTCTTTTTGCAGAATGAGCACTTTTACTTTTGTTACTTTTAAGTAGTTTTTTCTGTACTTCTACTTAAAGGGGCCCTTTTATGCTCACTTTTAGAGTTCATATCAGTATGTAGTGTCTCTACATGTCTCCATGCTTTAATGTTCAAAAAGCTCTTTATTTTTCTCATACTGCCTGTGCTGCAGCACCTCTTTTCACCCTCTGTCTGAAACCAGAGCCCAGTCTGCTTTGATTGGTTAGCTGGCCGGCTCTGCTCTGATTGGTCAACTGCCTCGAGATGTCCCGCCCCTCAGTTTATCACGTACAACGGGGATCACCAACTACATTTGTCCAAGGGCCCACATTATTCCTAGAGACACTTTCGGGGGCCAGCTATTTTTATATAGCGCTGCATTTTGAAGTTGTTGACCAGGGAGGGGGTTGGGGTGCTAGTGGAGCACGCTCATGTATTTTCAAGATGCCGGAGTAGCGGAGGCTACTGCGGAGCGCATAAAGCCATGGATGTATAATAAGAACTGGATACAGCGTGGGAGGCGGGGCCTCATTCATTCCTATGAGAGTTGCTCATTGGCGCATGGATGACAAAATGGCCCAACTTTTGAGAGAGTGAAACGTCACAGATTACCCAGCATGCCTGAGAAGTACCCGTATGTGCGCTCATAGAGCATGCGCAACTTTAACCACGCCCCCCAAAAGGCTCGTTCACATCACAAGCACGTCAATTTACGTACACGTAACAGCACTGCGCGTTATGGATTGTTATGATGGATTTGATATTAACGAATAACGAGGCGGCTGCCGCAGTTAGCAGCTAGCAGCTAGCGGCTAGCTAGTGTAACGTCCGAGCCATTAGTAATTATGCTAATGTACACATACATCGTTATGTACTTTTATATTACGCTGATGTAACACGATCTAGTGATGGTTTTGTTCAGCATTGCCAGCTGCAGACTCGCTGTTTGAGGGCTTGATAGCCCACTCCCCCTCCACACCGCTCCACACTCGTTGCTTTGGAACAGCCCTCAATATGGCGGACCCTCCGCGTGAACGCGCAAACGGAGGGGTAGGGTGTAGGGGGCGGTTTGGGAATGGGCCATAGGATCACTTCATCTTCAGGGAAGGCTACGCAGTACGCAGTCTACTGTCCCGCAGCTGCTGCCTCTCTGTTGGACTCCGGTACTGCACATTACTCACGAGACGTTGTAAAACAAAAATGAGTGGGGGGCGAACGAACTAACCACTCCGCCAGCACCACAGCGCGTGCCAGATTTGGCCCGCGAGTCGCTAGTTGATGGTCACTGACGTACAATGTGTTTGAGCGCAAGCCAATAGATGCGCGAGTGTTAGTGATGTAACTAATAAGAAACTCCCTCTAGAACAATACTCTCCAATGTTTTAGTGTCTTAGTGACTAATGGGGGGAACCATTTTTTAAATTAAAGGGGCAATTAGTCAACACACGTTCACTAGAGGTGTTTGCTTTTGCCATCGACAGAAATATCTAATGTTTTTTCTTTAACCTTCAATTTTCAGTTTGTTTATCTGCATGTGTCACTTGTTGCCAGGTGTCGACAGTGGAAACGTGAGTAAGAGTTTAAGAGGGGAAAGCCTTGTTGTCGTCTGAGTTTTTGTTATCTTTTTCAATGTCATGGCAGAATATTTAGCTGACTTCAACAATGTGGATGCATCGCAGGGTTTTACACAATAACAAAAGGCTGTGGATGAAGTGAAAGGTAAAGAAAATGTTTTATTTCTCTGTAGGATCCTTGCCATAGTGTTGTCAGTGCTGGTAAAAACAAGCACTTTAAGTAGACGTATATTGACAAACCTCTATTGCCTCGGGCCGTTTAGTGGCCTCAGCAAGGCAACGCTCAATACTTGACCAATTTCCCAAATTGTTGTCGGTGTTACTCACTTAGAAAAACAAATGTTTAGACTAGGTTGAAAAATACCAAAGTTCTTCTTCTTCTTCTTCTACCATGGTCCTTGGTAGACCAATAAACGCACAACACAGACTATAACATCACTGTTGTTCCACATGTGCTACAATGCTTTTACTGGCTATATTCTTCAATGAATCATGACCCAAACATGACGAGTAAAAAGGCAGCAAACCTTCCCGCTCAGAAAGGAAAACACAAACGTCACTATGAGACTGTTTGAATATTTTTTTATTCCAAAAGAAGTTTGTGTGTCTATAGGTTTTGAACAACAGGGCAATCTCTCTGCAGAGCACCATTGCACCTCCCACCCCCCTTCACCCACAATCACACTATAGAACCTCTTGCTCTTTAATAGGAATAATAACAACAATTTCATCATAATATTCATCATCAGTTTTAATAATCCATTTAGCACTAGTATAGAAATATGAAAAAATACCAAAGAAAAGAACATAAAAATAAACAAAAAAGCTTTGTTTTGTGGAGTGACTGCTCAGACACCCCTTCTGATTTGTTTTGTGACCCTCCCTTACCTTCATACTAGAAGTTATACAAACAAACAATATTCTTTTTAACCTTCATCTTGCCTCTAGTAAACGCTTTCAGCTGATGTTTTGAAGCCGTGGATGGACCCTTATTCGTTGTCTATGTGCAGCTGTCACACATCAAGTTTGTGAATTCGTACCACAACAACCCAAAGTGAACACAGGAAAGAGACACAATTGAAAACAACAGTGGGTTTACAACCTTTGGACAACAAGGGAATTGGAAATGAAGATGTGTATGTGTGTGTGTGTACTGTGACTTCTTGTGGAAAGGGGTTGGCTCCGGTTGCCTTGTCAGCATTCAGGACACAAAGGGAGAAGTAAACAGAGAGAAACTGAATCCAGGCCGGCGTCTGCTGACAGAAATCATTGGTAGAAACAGCATAATGTGTGCAAACAATGTTATCATTCATTATCTGGAGCACAACACTCGACAAATCTGTTTCCCTGCGAAATGCATAATTTCATACGGCAATGCAACGTTTGCCCAGACAACAATGCCATGTATTTTTTTTATAACCCAGGGGGAATTGTGAAGGGCTGAACTGGTGGGTTTCTATTTTACATTGTATGACTGCTGAATATGGATGGGTGGGAAGTGAGGGATCGTAGTCCTGCTTTTTGGTGGGATCTGAATTGAAAGCATGTCACCCCTCGGTTAAATGTGAAGCAGTTTGTAAATGTGTTTTAGAGGAAACTCATGGGGGTCAAGAGGTCTTTCAAGTGGGGAAACACGGGGCCAGAAAACATATTAAAGAAATAAAACCAAGTTCATGAAGTTCAATTGAGAATCAGCTGTTGAAAAGCATTCATACAATCTGCTGTCAGGAAATCAAACCAGAAGACAAACACTAAGAAAACACAGCCAGGATGACGGAGATACGTTTCATCAGATTACCCTCATATGTTTCTTTTTTGGAGCAATAGTTACTTACTATATGTAAAAGAGTGTGTCAAAACGCCTTAGTTTAGTGAATCACTTTACAGCGAGTATGTTGGGAGCTGATTAGATAACTGATTCAATAAACACTGAGACACTGATGAGTCAATGACCTGCGGTGCAGAAAATGCTAATACAGCACTTGATATGTCATATCAAAAATATATATATATATACTATGGGATAATGGGCTATTGTGCAAAATAAATCAGGACATTTACTTCTGAAGGGACCCTCACACAGAGGGGTTGAACCACAGAGAACACACTGATAACTGAAGGGAAATATCGCTGCAGAAAACTCATTACAGTTTAGACCTCAATCTGATCATCTTGCTTCATAAGGATACTACTTGTTGTGTAAGCATTCATTTTATTCCTTTCGGATTAATATCGGTGGTCTCATCCCTTTCAGTGTTTACAAAAAAAAACCTAATTACTTTGTAACTTCTCTTAAAATGGGCACCATTACATAGTTTCCTCAGAAAAGAGAAATAGTCTTGAGAAAACGTGGCTCAAAGCAACGGTGTGACTCCTTTGTGTGTATTTTAATGGTTTTTATTCTTGTATTCAATAGAAATCCATTGCATGGAGTTATAAAAGGTTACATGCTCTGGATAATTATAAGTCTGGTCATTTTATCAATTCATTGGTGATTGTGGTCTATGTGTTGGATTTGTGGACAATAGGAGAATTATAGATTCAAACCAGCCTTTTTTTTGAATGCTCTATGTAATTATACCACATGCTGGGAAAACTGGTAACTTCGGGGATTGAGAATCTGGTAACAATGTAAAGTATGCTCTTAATGATCACCGGTGTGCAGAAGTGGAAATAAAACGCATAACAATCTGCAAATCCACCATCCCTTTAAGGCCCGTGGCTAATAAAGTGTAGTGTTTGGATCTAGCTGAGCATTAGGCTGTAACATTAACAGCATCATTAGACGAGCTTCTCTTCCCAGGCGCAGTGCTACAAAAAACATGTATTTATTCTAAATCTATTTATCAGCATGTTTCTGTGTTCAACCCCCCCTCCTGAACGAGTCCCCTGCCACCGAGGGGAGTAATTAGGCGATCAAAAGCTTGAAACAGTATTGACGAGGCTGTGTTGAGTCTATCAGTCTGGCAGGAGCCAAGTTGTTAAACCGAGAGGAGAAGGAGCTGGAGCCCGCTGGCGCGTTAACAATCGCCTTAAAAGATGCCCAGAATTAACAGATCAGGACAGATCTAATAATGGAAGTAGTTCAGCGAAGGATTTCTCATTCAAATTCAGTGGTGTCCTTTTTCCTCGCTGCGTGTTTTCTATCTCATCCCTCTCTGTTCCCCTGTCGTTCCTCCCGGGCTCTGCCTCTCTATCTCCTCAACGCTGTGTGAGCAGAGGTGAAAAAGGAGTAAAGGCTTGGCAAGTGTTACCCGGGATAACGAGGGACATTCATTTCACATTTCAAAACCTCTTGCTCAGTCTCTCCATCTGATTATCTAACATTTGTAGAAGGGCGCTGTTGCAGGGAACATGGTTCTCCTCACTTTAAAGTATTTAAAGACACATTTAAAGACACATTTTTGTACAAACACACACACTTAGTGTAAAGAAACAGTTTCCTACTGCTACTGTTAGCTTTTGTCTTTTCAATCCAGCTTCCAGCTACGGGTCACAGGGAGGGACACAAAACTCTGGAACACAATAAGCCGCAGTCGAGTTCCTTACTTTGTCATAATCCACCGTATTGTCACATGTAGTCTGTACTTAACTCTGTAATTCCCACTTAGAACAATGGTAACAAAACGAGAGAGACAACAAAAGAAAAGAAACAACAGGAAATAATTCTCTGGAAGTCTTTTAGTTGCGGTTTTAAATCACATACGGATACAGTATGTCCTCCAACAAGGCTTCATTTTAATAGAGGGGGTATTTAGAGTCTGTGGAAAGAAAGCTAGCGCCCTCAAATCTGAAGGTGAAGTGAGAGGGGGAGGAAGGAGAGGAAGCCAATGGAAACCATCAGCTGGTCATGTGTGTGGTCAGATGTGTCCAAACTGAACTGTTAATGGGAGTTTATGACAGAATCTGAACCGACCGCCTCACAGTATTCAGGTCTATCACGTGTTCCCTCTCCTTATAAAGGTCGTCTCATTTTCTATTGGCTCAGTTCATCTCTTTTCTCCCTCCATCTCCCCCCTCTTTTTGTCCTCCCATTGCTCAGGTGGAAACAAGCAGCGTTTCTCTCAGCAGCACAAATATCCCCCCCCACCTCCGCTCCTCTGCTCTCAGTCCTGGTCGCCCAGCAGGTCTGTGGTGTTGCTGTTCTGTGGAGGAGGGAGGGGTCTGGAGGTGTGGGGGGGGGTGCCGTGGTGTAGCTGCCGCGGGCTGGGCCCCCCTGCGCCCTCACTGTCTGTGTTGGATGAGGATGGGGGGCGGGGGTGGGGGTAGCCTGGGCAGGGGGGCCGATGACGGGGGTATTCTGGTGGAGGTGGCCCCTAAGGTGCCCGATCTCAGGCTCTGGATCCTCCGGCACTCCTGGCAGATCCGCACGTGGGCGCAGCTGCGGGCGGGCAGCATCACCGGGGTGGGGGCCGGTGGAGGAGGAGGGGTGGTGTTGGCTCCCAGGGGATCATCGAGGATCCGCTGGGGACCGGGGCCCAGATCAGGGGGTCCCGAACCTCCAGCTCCGCCCGTCAGAGGCCCGGCTCCGCTGTACAGCTTCCCGTTGCTGAGGCGCATCTCCCGCACCAGGCGCAGCGGGCGGGGGGCGCCCAGCGCGATGCGGGCGGGGTTACGCAGGGCCGCCGAGCTGTTGAGGGGCCGACGGCGACGCATACGGGAACTCTTCTTACAGGAGACGGCGTTTCTGAACTCGGTGATCATCTCCTGACAGACAGACACCTGGAGGAGGGAAAGGGAAGGAGGGAGGAAAGAGGGGAAAGACGGGAGGGAAGGAGGGAGCGCCACAGACACAAAGTGGGCAGGCCGCAGAACAAGGCGGTGGTGAGGCGGGACGTAAAGAAGAGGGGAAACGAGGAAATACAAAAGGAAAAGCAACAGAAAAAGAGGCGGGATCAAGGCAGAGAGAGACAGTGAGGGTTGGTGGAAGAAGAGTCGCAGAAGAAGCGAAGGCACAGAGATCGACAAATGGAGGGATGGTGTCGGGACAGAAATGAGGAGGCGATGGGGGAGGATGAGGAGTGGATAGAGATGGGAGAATATCCAAGGAGCAGAGAGAGTTATTACAATCCAACCACACAAAACACCAAAATGTTGTTTAGTTTATGGGCACTTCATTATGGCACTATGAACGGACAGGCTGCAAACTCAGGTGCACAGACGCAAAGGCACACACACCCTCACCCTCACACACACACACACACACACACACGGATATGTGTATCATTCCAGCATGACCAATGTTATTTGCAAACACGACGGCAACAATCCACTACAGACAAACCACATTTTCATTGAAATCATAATCAAAAAAAGTAATGTGCTCACATAAACAGAAACAATACTCGTTATCGGAGAACAGACACTGATGACAGGAGGTGTGTGTGTGTGAGGGATAGAGGGGGACGTACAGTGAAATGGGTGAGAAGTAATCCAAGAATGGATACGAGGAATACCAGCGTACATGTGAGGCATGTAAAAGAAGATACATCATGACATTTAATGCCAGGGAAAAAGATCACACTACTTATCTATAGCAAGCAAATATTGCCATCTCTCAATATTGCTTATCGGTACCATCAAGATTAGCTCACGAACACTTGCTGCCATACACCAAACACTAACAAAGGGCGCAATGACTTCAAAACAGGCAGGACATGCAAAGTCAAATCAAATCCTTGTATTAGTTGTAAACATTTCGGACAGTTCAGGGGCTGCATACTTGATCATTCCTCTCATCTCAACATGCACATAACACGTTAGACCTCAAATGTTAGAGCACCCACAAACACATGGAGGCAAAAGCTGAGAGAAATCTACTCAGTCTCACACACACACACACACACAAAACAACATAATCAAAAGGGTTGGCGGGATGCCATGGGAACCTACTGGGGTGTGTCTGTGGGGTCGGCGAGGGCAGGTATGGGGGCATACCTCATCGGTGTCTGCAGAGCGGCGTGTCGACCACACGAACTCCATAATGGCCACAAACACGGCGATGATGAGGCCACAGATCAGAACCACGAAGATGCCCCCAATGTTCTCCATGCCCAGGCCTGAGAGGGGGCCACAGGGGACAAACATTAGGACGCACAAGCAGGACCAGCTTTCAAATTGACTAATCATGACACAGCCTGGGAAATAGATTTGTTTTCACAGGCTGTGTAGTGCTCTTACTGGAGTAGTGTAATACAAATGCATGACAAACGGAGCTGGTTAACAGCCAGAGATCCACCTACTGTAATTGTGTCTAAATCTAACAGCAACACCCTCACCAATGATACGATGATATTTCACTGTGAGACAAGTATGAATTTGTCTTGCATCATAGCAGCTCCACTTGCAATATCAACAAGGACAAATACCAGGAAAAGAAACAGGGAAACAGACATTTAACATCCCATTACGATCAAATGCTCAAGACCCTCCAACGTAGATTTGGCTGGGATTTGACTCTGCATTTAATGTTGAGAGTTGTTTGTAGAGGCAACATGGTGCAGAGATTGCAGAACCAAGAGCATGAAATGTTACACACAGACGCAGACAATATTTGGACAGGAAAAACAAGAAACCAGGTGAAGTGGAGAATACTGATCTGCAGTGTGCAGCCGAGCAGCGTACTTCAGGATTTTCAAAATGATTATGGGAAAGGTTTTTTGCTGAGTACACTCAACCAGCAAGCAAAAAACAAGTTTGATACAGAGAGCAGTCACGGCCAGCTAAACTGAATTGCTGTGAGCCTGACTGTGTATGTCAAACATACACAGTTGGCTTAAGGATGGTTGAAAGGCTTTTCATTTGACTTTTGACTTCAATACAAGTTATATTATTAATCAGATGAGCTGCTTGTTTGGCTGTTTGTGTGTGGACCCCAGGAGGAATAGCTAATCCTCATGCTAGTGCTAATGGGGATACTAATAAACAGAAAGACAAAGTTATGCAATGTTTTCTTTGAATCTGAAGAGCTGTTGAGGAAATGCAATTGTTTGCCATCTTGCCGAGAGTGAGGTGAGAACATTGACACCACTACAATACAATAAACATGAAGCTACTGCCAGTTAGCGTGCACAAAGCATGGAAACAGCTAGCCTGGCTCTATAAGTAGTGTGCTGCCAACTAGCCTCTCTAAAGATTGCCATTTTATCATTTTAGTTTTTTGTACAGAACAAACAGGGTTTAAAATGAAGGTCTCCACTTTAGAGTGATTTCTTCATTTCCAGGCTTCATGCTAAGCAGCTGCTGAGTGCTTTCAATCTTCTCAACTAACTCTCAGCGACTGAGCACATTTCGGAAAATGTCAAAGTACTCCTTTATGTCTGGGGAAATTACTCAAGAGACTCCGCTCTCGTTATTTTACATCGGGCTTGAAGACCACCATTTCTTAATCGACAGGCTGTGAAAAAAAACTGCAGGGAGTTTGAGAGCCTCTGCATAACAACTCAGGCAGGGTCGAAGTGAGGCGCCTGAAAAATGGATTTTTCAGTTTCTGCAGCTCGATTTTATATAAACGTTCAATCCATCCGCTGTACTTTGTTTTCCATGACACAAACTTATTTCCTTATATATAATATAAATAAAACAATATACGTATGTAAATCAGATACCAGTATTTTTGAAGTGAAAGAGATGGAGATAAAAAAAACAGTTAAAGGTGGGGTAGGTAAGTTTGAGAAACCGGCTTGAGATACACTTTTTGTTATATTCCATGGAATGCTCTTAACATCCCGATAGCAGTGAATATCTGAAGTGCTTTGACAAAAAATACAAAAAAATGTCATCTCTGGAAGCCGTGGCGCTGTAAAAAGCACGACCAATCATCTGAGCCGGCCCGGCTAAAGTAACTGGATGGCCTACCTGCCTGTCAGCCTTCCATCTGTGCACAAACTTATCTCGTGCCCTCATTGGTCATGTGTGTGTTGGAGGAGGGGCTCTGTAAGGAAGTGGCAGATTTTTTCCGGCTGTGTATTTTCAAATTCTAGCGCACTCGAGCTGGTTTCTCCTAAATTACCTACCCCACCTTTAATAATAATCAGCAAATGTACTTTTATTGGTTAGAACCTCTTTAGCTCTTACACAATCTATTCCCCTTTATTATAATAATCATTTCATTAAATCCCTTCTTCTTTACCTTCAGCTCAAATGTCTTCATCATTCTCTTTCAATTACCCTCAACTTTATGGAAGTGCTGTTTTAATTAAATTACAAACCTTAAATTGATGAAGTGGCTGAATGAATAGTGAAATTATTGCTCCGCTGAACACTGGATATAAACTACCCTAATGAAGATCAATGAAGAAAGGTATTAACTATTTTTATTCCAGAGTTACCCCACGCGTTTTCAAACTAGATTTACAGTGCAGTGGCATAAATACTGGGGCTTTTTCATTTACACACACACACACACACACACACACACACACACACACACACACACACACACACACACACACACACACACACACACACACACACACACACACACACACACACAACACATTAAACACGTGTGAACAGACCGACGCACTCTAATACAATTCCCATTACACACCACCTGAGACAAACAGGAGACATTTGGGAAAGTAGATTTCGCTAAGCACCCTTCACAAGGACATTAGGTTAGCCATTAGCCATTAGCAGGACTTTAGCAGGGAGTGAGGAGACTATTATGGGGCACATTAGAGAGAAGGAGGGAAAAGGAGACGGACAGCTGCGGTCCACTGACCCTTGGCACGGTGGTCCCCCTCTTTGGGGCATTGGCCTCCCTCCCACCACCTCCTCTTCAGTATCTCCAGCCTGTTATTCTCCTGCAGCTGGAGGATGGCCAGCGAGATCTCATCTCTGAATGGAGACCCTGGGAAATGACAGGAAATCAGGATAAGAGCGAGTGGTGGAGGACGAAGAAGAAAAAAGCTGCTGCACAAGAGCCCGTTACAAGAGAGGGGGTTATTTCAGACGAGGAGAAAAACACGAGTGAAGTGTAAGAGAAAGGGAGCAGGAATCACACGGATAGATTCAGCCTCAAGATGGCTACGAGTGATCTTACTCTGAGAATAAAGAGAGGATTAGTGAGAGATAAAAGAGTGAGATTACAACCAGACAGAGCCAGTGGTACAGCTGCTAGTCAGACAGCATACAAAGCATGGCATGAACTAGATACAGTAGAGGAGAATGGGAAGAGTTAACGGCACCAGGAAAGGCAAATATTCTTTGTCAGTTACAGTTTTATGCAGACATGAAGATAATCAGCGGTGTGAGCACCTGAACTGCTCAATGCTTGACAGTGTGTTCTGTACATTGTGACAAGAATGGTGTTTCTAGATTACCTATTCGAGCCGTTCCTTCTCTGGGAGGCTGTACAAATCACTTCCCACCATGACAAACCTCTTAAAAAATATAATAATTGAATTCCCCACAGCAATACAGAACCCGAGCTCCTTCATCTACAATCTTAGACTCCCCTCCGAGCGACTTGGGCTAATTTAGTTGAGTATTTGATTGTGGATTTTCACATGTTTTCTCTCCATGCAGAGGAAAATGTGCAACGTCTACCAGCATATCTGTGTGCAGTCATCAAAGTGAATACAATTAAAGGAGTAGTTACATATATGCTTATTCGCTTTCTTGCCAACACTTAGATGACAACATTAATACCACTCAATCTTAAATGTGAAATTGAAGCTTCAGCCAGGAGACGATTAACTAAGCTGGACACATCTACACTGGCTGAGTCCAAATGGTAAAATACAATCTGTTGACCAGCAGCTAAAGCCAAGTCATTTCCATTTGATATCTTGTGTGCTTACTTGCAGAAAGAACATGGAAAAACAACAAGTAAAAGTCCAGTATTATATGTCTTTCTTATCAAGCTCCACATTTGTGGAATCAGCTTCCAGTTTGTGTTCGGGCGGCAGACAGCCTATCCGTTTTTAAGAGTACGCTTAAGACCTTCCTTTTTGATAAAGCTTATAGTGATAAAATAAAATAATCTAATAAGAGTGCATTGACGTAGATACGTTGTGCCTCTTCACCTATACATTTTAGTTCTTACTCTTTCACTTAAATCCTAAAAACTTAGATCTTATATTTAAAACTTTATCCAAACCTTTCCCCTCTTTGACCTCTCGAGGTTTATTAGAGGGTAACAGGTTGCAGAGAAGGCCTAGCCCGGCCCAGGAGTGTGGAACGTAGTCACTGACCCACTCCTACCTCTGACAAATTCAGGTTCCAGTGGGGACCTCTCTCCCTGTGTGCCTCTCCACCTCTGTTTCCTACTTCTTACTTGCTACCCTTTTCCCTCAACCTATCCTAAGGGAGTGCATGTATGTAGACACGTTAGTTTAGCTGCTATAGGCTTGGACTGTTGGGGGGGCACCTTACTCCGTCTTTCTGGCTGTTTGTACCTGTGTACTCTCATGTTCCGATTAACCCAGTTTCCCCCAAATCTCTTTTTTGTGTCCATATATACGCCGGGATCCTGAGTCGAGGCTAATCATGTTGCTGTGGTCGTGTGTCCTGGATCCTCTATCCTGAGCACTGGATCTGAGTCCTGGCTGAACCTGTCTCTGCGGTCCTGCCTGACTCTCATCATACTACTTCCCTGATGGCTCCCACAAGATTGCTGACATCCTCGTGGATTCATCTCCTTATTATAGACACATGCATTTCCTAACATTTGGTCTACCTATGTTGTAAATGTATTATCTCTTCGATTTACACACGGCATCTATTGCACGTCTGTCCGTCCTGGGAGAGGGATCCCTCCTCTGTTGCTCTCCCTGAGGTTTCTCCCATGTTTCCCTTTAAACTGTGGGTTTTCTCTGGAAGTGTTTCCTTGTACGATGTGAGGGTCTAAGGACAGAGGGTGTCGTATTGTCATATTGATATTCTGTACACACTGTGAAGACCACTGAAACAAATGTAACATTTGTGATATTGGGCTATATAAATAAACATTGATTGATTGATTGATTGAGTATTACTAATGAAACCACATTTTATGAAGCTATGGACAAACCAAAGCCGTTACGGCCCGTCTACACGGCGGCGTGCCATTCACTTTGAATGGGGTGACGTCACGCTTTTCCGAACTGCATTGTGGGAGTGTTGCTTCGCTTTGCTCGCTTCAAAAGTTGAGCAATGTTCAACTTTTGAAGCTTCTGCGGAAGCGTCAGCCAATCAAATCATATGCCAGTACAACCTAGCCAATCAAACCGCGTGCTTGTGTGTCCGGGGCGGGAGATTCATGTGATTGGTTGTTGGTCGAGTTTCAGACAAGCTCACCGGCAAGCTTCAACGCACGCTGCCGTGTGGATGCTGCGTTATGCTAAGCTATAATCGTCTCCTAGCTGTAGAGTATATGAAGCGTATCAAGAGGGATGAATGTGTCAAACAATTTCTTTAAATGTAACTATGTCTAAAGGTTAGAGAGAAAACATGCAACTCAGGGACATTTCTATCCCACAGGCAATAAGACCGGACTCTCTGAAGTGTTACCATACATATGTTTATATATATACTGTATATATACATATAAACATCTTAATTACTGTACAGCACAACGTTCTGTTTTATCTTGTTCTCTTTTACATGTAAATATATGGTGCATTTTATTGCACCATTATATCTCCTGCTCTATTTTATTTCCCTTTGTTATGTCTTACTGTTAGTATATTGCTGTACGTTGCATTGTTGGATTGCCAAAAACGACCTCGTAGCCGTTGTGCATGTGACAATAAAAGCTTTGAATCATAAATGGTTTGCTTTTCTTTATTGTTCGTGGACCAACTCTCATCTTAAATTCTGTATAAGATCTTCCTCTCCTCTTTGCTGTCCCCCAATGACTGCGTTTGCTCTTCATGCTCATGAACACACTCTGCTTTTTCTTTCTTTGCACTTTTGGCTTCTCATATTTTACTTTTGGTCTTCCTCCTCTTCGTTAGTATGGATCACTGTGATGCAGTGACACAACCTCTGTGAGCTAAACAACATTACAAAAAAACCTCCAGAAGGGCCGGACGTGTGTGGAAAAGCAATTAACTGCAGTTTCATTACTTCCAGTTGCAATACTTACTAATCCCTCAGATACAAACTAAATCAGGCACGTACAAGACATTTTTCAGACGTAATCTCTCCCCATTAGGATACTACACGTGTCTGTTTAGCATAATGGATCTCATGCAGGTGTTTCTGACTCTCCAACAGTCAATTACGTTTGTTTTGTTGTTCTTGAGGTTTATAGAGAAAGACCTATAATATCAGCATTTCTACACAAGTATAGGTATGTGTTATCTTCTTCATTTATTCAAATACAGTGACTAAGAGAGAGATAAGAATGGGAGGGATGAGCACACAGCACACACAGTGAAATGTGTTCTCTGCTTTTAACCCATCCTAGTGCTAGGAGTCTAGTACTAGGAGCAGTGGGCAGAGAGGCTGAAGTCGAATAGTCCATTTAACTTAGGAACCTTCCTAACCAAGTGAAATGACCCGGAAGTCCCTCAGTGGCAGCCATGTTAAGTGCTGTTCGAATTCTCTACATGAAAGGAAAGGAGGTTTCAAACTTCCTTTATAACCTCCTTTAGCTTAGGAACCACTGGACCTCCCTAACCGAAAGGAGAGGAGAAAATGCTGCCCCACAATGCATTGCAGCCGCAGCATTTGCCGTCACTCAACAGTCGGCCGTTCACGGAAACAACCGATTATGACGGAGAAATTATATCATGAAAGTTACGGTGCTTATTAAGCTTTTTAAAACGTATGTGGTAAGTTGCCAAAGTGCTTTGTTCTGAACGTTCATCAGTATTAAAATCAAAAAGAGAAATATGAACGTTCATCATTTGTATTAATGTGGACCGGAGGGAGAGGGTGAGGAGCATAAGTTTCACTTTCCTTTTTTATTTCAATTCCAACTTTGGTCATGAAGAATATGTTTCTCTTTGTCCACGTTCATAAAGCATAAAGCAACAGCGTCAGAGCACGGTGCAGAGTCTCTAGATGAGTTTACAGTAGTCCCTCGTTCTTATTAAACATCCATGTTGTAGTCCTCTGTATAGAAAACTGTAGTTCCCATAGTTTCCCCACAGCAGCAGACGCACATTCATGACGTACGCTGGCGCATCATAAACACGTCGGTCTCTTCTCCTAAGTCCTTTTGAATTCTCCTATCCACTATCCCTTAACCCCGTGACGTTTCACTCAGAGGTCAAGGAATAGACGATAGGATTAGACGTTAGGAGCTGATTTTTGGATTATTCGACTGCAGCCCTAGTGTACAGCGCCCGGGGAGCAATGTGAGTGGGGGGGGAAGGGGGATGTCCGGTGCCTTGCTCAAGGGCACCACGGCAGGGCAGGAGGTGAACTGGGACCTCTCCAAGTAGAAGTCCACACTCCATATTTAGGTCTGTTCGGGGACTTGAACCGGCGACCCTACGGCTCACACGTTGTCCTACTGACTGAGCCACTGACGGACTGGTCATAACAGGCATAGATATACGTTTACATCCCTGGTACTGCACTGCTTGTCTACTGCAATGTCTTTGTTTTGACCAATAAAGTCTGTAGGTAAGTTGTGTAACAGTGCATCAAGAGTTTGCTGAAGTCCATGTCTGATTTTAATAAAGCTTGAGATCTGAGCAGTGTGTTATTTTATTGTCTGATACTTACAGACACTTTAAGTTTTCCCATTTAGCTTTTTCTTTGCTGTGGTTTCCATCTTAAGTGTAATCTCTTGTAATCAGAGGCTGCAAGAATATCAATAAATCAGATGTATTGTCTAATATCACACTCAGGGGTCTTTACAGGCTGTACAGTACACACCACTCTCTGTCCTTAGACCATTGAAGCGGACGAGGAAAAACTCCCCAAAAGAAACCCCATAATTAACGGGGAAATCACTGTAATCTCACTCCTTAACTAATGCAGGCAACTCAACAACAGTAACGCAGCGTCCACACGGAAAACTGTATATCTTATCTCTCTGGACCTGAATAAAACACCCAAATGAAGTAGTCTATTAATAATAACAAAGTTAAAATGAACGTACTTTATGATGTTGCTACATATTGAGGGTGAAGCATTAAAGGATAGCCATTAGTGTTTGGACATAATCACCAACATAATATCACTGCTCTCTGTTTAAAGATTCATTAAGCTGCTCTTTCTAACCACTGAAGACCAGTATCTAAGTGTTTCAGTGCTATATTTAAGTAAACTCAGAGGACCATGCATTATTTAATATGTTGTTGTCTTGACACAACCCAGTCTCACGCCATTTCGTGTTATAGTCACGAAATTAATTTGATCTATTGATTCGTGTTCACCAACACGATTTTCGCATGTTTTTCGTGTCACACAGAACGATTTTAAAAGCAATGTATTTCTATTGGTAGTGTGTTTCGTGCCTGCACCACTACGTCTTTTTGTCCGGTCGGGTCTTGGAAGACCGGAAGCTGTGTGGTTCATAAACACATTTTCTTACTCAATATCTTACCCTAAGCCTAACCCTATCCCTTTTATTTTAAATTGTATAATGTCTGAGTTTTTTTGCCGTCCGCGAGGAAAATAAATGGCTCAGAGCCTCAGAATACTGACATCTGTATTTTTTGTCATCTTGTTTTCCTTCTAATTTGTTATTATTTGGCGCAGGCACGAAACATACTACCAATAGAAATACATTGCTTCTGAAATCGTTCTGTGTCAGAATCCTGAAATCTGTATTTTTTTAATCTGTTTTTCCTTCTAATTTGTTATTATTTCCATTGCTTTTAAAATCGTTCTGTGTGACACGAAAGAAATGGCGAAATCGTGTTGGTGAGCACGAATCAATAGATTAATTTCGTGACTATAACACGAAATGCCGTGAGACTGTGTTGCTTCACACTATACCCTATTCTTTTGAATTCATTCAGAAACCTTGAAACAGGTCCAAATATATGATCAGTGTAGCATCTCTTGAGGCTTCTTTGCACTGGTTGCCTGTTGTTGATTTTAAGATAGATTTCTTCGTTAATAAACGATATGTCTAATCAAACACATGACAGTTGTGTTTTTTGACCGTCCGTGACCTTTAATCCCCGAGAGGACAATCTGATCCTCAGATCTTCAGGCATGACTGAGTGTTTGCTGCAGGAGCGTGTAGGCGTTGAAATGCTCTGCCTGAAACCGCCACTGATTAAATCAATATGGATGTTTTTCAAACCCATTGATAGGCTTCAAAGACTTGTGATAGTTAGATTTACATGTTTTAAACCATTTTTATCAATCGTCTTTGCTTTTTATAGTGTGATTACATACATTTTCTTTCAAAATAGCAAATATAGTGAAGGATAAAGTTACCAGATAAGAGCATCAGCAATAATGTGTGATCCCTGATTGTGATTACTGATCTAACAGTGTCACGTATCAGGGTTCATACACTTTTTCACCAATGATTTTCAATGACTTCTCCATGACCTTTACCTAATTTTCCATGACCAAAAACATTACTCTTTCTCAGCGGTACCACTGGAAATGGTTTATTTTAACATGGAACAGGAAAATAAGGTCTGCAACATGTTGTGCCTATCTAAAACAAATCAAATAGTAGGCTTACTAGCTCCTACAGGCTAAAGCAACTCAAATATCTTACCAGCAAAATACCTCGTCAGTTAAATGCCATTTTACGGTTCATTACTATAGGCAGGGGTGCACATCACTTGTTTGCCCTGGTTCTCAAAGGAGCACCTGGAGATGTTGCTTGGTGCGCATCCTTAAAATGAAATAAACCAGACATTTTGACCTTTGAATGGGGGGGGGGGGGCTAGTGAGCACGCTTATGAACTGTTCGATACAGTATTTATTATTGTTATAGTATTACTATTTCGGCGATTAAATAAAATATAAATTATATTTGATGCAACTTTAGTTACATTTCCATGACTTTTCCAAAACTTTGGGGAAAATATTGTTTTCCATAACTTTTCCAGGGCCTGGAATTATTATTTTGAATTTCCATGACTTTTCCAGGTTTTTAATGACCGTAAGAAGAACCCTGAAACATTATATATATATATGGAGGGTATGTTTCTGCAGAATGAGTCGTTTTAACTTTTTATATTACAACTACATTTTGCTGAAGATACCTCCGTACTTTTACAGAGAATTTGAACGCGAGACTATTTTTTAAACTTGAAATGGAGTATTCTAACATTTATGTAGTGGTATTTTTAGTTCAGTTAAGGATTTACATTTTTCTTCCACTCCTGACAAACAACTCCGCTTTCCTAAAGAGAGTTTACCCTCGCAGCGTTTTGAATCATTGATATGCAAAGCCCTGCGCTCCATCTTTACACTTATTTGATGTTTTACTGGGTAGTTATTTACATTATGGGCTGCTACAGGCATGTATGTTTTAAAGATGTGTTATTACCCAGTGGCATGCCGATGCCGTAGCCCTTGGTATCCAGCAGGCCTCCGATCTTAGTGAGGTTGCAGTTGAGGCCGCGGTGGTACTCGTTCATGGTGCTCTCCATCAGGAAGGCGTATTTTGAGTTGACCACGCGGGCGATGCCCTCCTCGGTGCTTTTCACAAACACACTGGGCTGCTTTGAGTTCATGTAGTTCCACATCCGCTGGTAGGTCTGGTACCGCGAGTTCTGCAGAGGAGCACAACAAACCAGAATGAAATACTGATGTCAGATATGTGTTCTTACACGTTCATTCGTCTTTGAAGCAGAAATTAAATCGATAAGAATGAAAGAGGGAAGCTATAAGCTCAAAGGACAAAGCTCCGGACCTGGGGTGACAGGGCCTTCGCAGCAGCCTCCCCCTCACTCTGGAACCCCCTCCCCAGCCACGTCAGATCCGCCAACACTCTCACATCATTCAAACAATCCCTCAAAACTCACCTTTTCACTCTTGCCTTCAACTCCTAATCAACTAACCCCTTGCCCTTATTCCTCCTAGCTTAGCACTTTCTACTTTTGTTGTTATTTTGTTTTACTTGCTTGTAAGCGCTTTGAGCACCAGGAAAAGCGCTTTATAAATGTAATGTATTATTATTATAAGAGAAAGAGAGATGCATCTAAACGGGGGAGGGTTATTTAGGTAGAAGAGTGGGTGAATAATGACAAGAGGATGGCAAAGAGGAAGGAGGAGAGGAGAAGGGGAAAATAGCAAGGTGAATCAAGGCTACAGATTATTCACACATGGCGTAGCTGATGCATCATCTTTCATACAGGTGGAGGTAAATCAGGAGGGGGTTTAGCAAATATGGAAAGCTCTAAAACAGGATTAAGTGTTTAAAGTGAACAATTACAGGTTGCATGTGTGTGAGAAGAAAGGAAGAGAGTAGACAAGGCTGCATGTGAGGGTGATAATGCGAGGTGTGTATGTGTGGATTAGGCTTTGAGTGGGGTAATGTACTGCAGCACTAAAATTGGCTTATGTACAGTAGGAAAACAGACCACTCTTTCTTATATCCTCAGTGTGGACGAACACCAGGAGAAGGTAAAGCATAAACACTCACAATTTGGCATGCAGCCATTTCCCATGCATGCACACAAATAAACAAATACATAGTGTTTCCATATACTCACCTACACTCACTCCCACATGCAAACACACCATCACACAAAGACAAAACACACACACACACACACACACACACACACACACACACACACACACACACACACACACACACACACACACACACACACACACACATACCCCCACTTTGACAAACACAGAGGCTGGAAGCGCTCTCATGAGTAAACACAGGCAGGCAGCCACTTAACACAATCACAAACAGCCATAAAGAAAACAACAGAGATATAGTAGCGTGTGAGGACAACGACTCACTATGGGCACAGCAATAAGAACAAACAACAGTCCACTAAATCACACGTGCACAAAGAAACCCAAAAACCTCATGAAACATTTACAGCGTTAAAGGATATTCAGGAAAATGTCAAATTAGACTGCCGAACTCCCACTGCCATCAAAATCAACATCATTTAAAGGTCCCCTATTATGCTGTTTTTCATCAATATATTACAGGTCTCAGATATATACAAAACATGTCTCTGAATTGTTTGGCTCCAAATACCAAACTGATCATTGCAGCATTACCCATAATCCCCTCTGTTTCAGCCCTGTTTCAAAAGTGCTGATTCTCTGTCTGTTACTTTAGATGAAAATAAGGAGCCCCTCCCCACGCCCCTCTGAGAGACATTTGGTTACAAAGAACACAATGGTGCTCTAGGAGGAGATTCAGGTGATAAGGGGGGGGGGGGTTACCTTGGTTGCTGATTGGCTGATGGTTACACAAGCCAAACATCGTTACGACATCATAAAGTGGCCAAAATCTGATCAGCTCATTTTCAGACAGGTTTTTATAGAAATGGATCAGGACAAAAAGAGAGAGAATCTTTGTTCCTGAAACTTTCAGAGTCTCTTTCCACAGAGGGGACACATGTTGATGAAGAAGAGACATGAAGAAGAGGGGACACATGTTGATGTAGAAGAGACATGAAGAAGAGGGGACACATGTTGATGTAGAAGAGACATGAAGAAGAGGGGACACATGTTGATGAAGAAGAGACATGAAGAAGAGGGGACACATGTTGATGAAGAAGAGACATGAAGAAGAGGGGACACATGTTGATGTAGAAGAGACATGGAGAAGAGGGGACACATGTTGATGTAGAAGAGACATGGAGAAGAGGGGACACATGTTGATGTAGAAGAGACATGAAGAAGAGGGGACACATGTTGATGTAGAAGAGACATGAAGAAGAGGGGACACATGTTGATGTAGAAGAGACATGAAGAAGAGGGGACACATGTTGATGTAGAAGAGACATGAAGAAGAGGGGACACATGTTGATGAAGAAGAGACATGAAGAAGAGGGGACACATGTTGATGAAGAAGAGACATGAAGAAGAGGGGACACATGTTGATGTAGAAGAGACATGGAGAAGAGGGGACACATGTTGATGTAGAAGAGACGTGAAGAAGAGGGGACACATGTTGATGTAGAAGAGACATGGAGAAGAGGGGACACATGTTGATGTAGAAGAGACATGAAGAAGAGGGGACACATGTTGATGTAGAAGAGACATGAAGAAGAGGGGACACATGTTGATGTAGAAGAGACATGAAGAAGAGGGGACACATGTTGATGTAGAAGAGACGTGAACAAGTAGATTTTGCATAATAGGTGACCTTTAAAGAAACACACACACACAGTCACACACATGTTCACTCAAAAACCCCAGACATATTACACGAGTGGGTCGTACCATGAAGAAGGTCATGGTGCTCCCTCCGTGGATGGTGCCGTACTCGATGTTGGTCTGGTCGGCCAGGTCGTCCGGAGACTCGATGGGGACCTCCATCCTCTGGACGGTGAGGAAGGCCGCCAGGTTGGCCGTGTAGGAGGAGATGATGATCAGGGTGAACGCCCACCTGTCAGGGCAGACAGGGGAAGACACATGTAGATAAGGTCAGCATGGATGGACAATATGTATGACACTTATATGGCAAAACAGTTTCTTTCAGGTTTAATTGCAATATACACTCTATTTTTACAATGTCATAATGGCTCCTATTGATTTTACATGTTCACTCTGTCTTTTATGTTTTACCACATACTTATTTAGTTTTATTTGTATTGACATGTGCTTGCCACTTTTTTTTATAATGTAGGTCTACTCTTTTAATGTTTGCCTATTATCTGCACTGCTACTTTGCTCTTGTAACGCTTAAGGAACAATGCTTTCCAAGCTTTCCGATTCTGATTCTAAAAACGTCAAACTTAACTGTTAATCAGCAGTATTCTTATCCTTTTCCCTTTAATAATAGAAACGGTTCTGACAATATTAATTATGGTGACATTTTTGGGAACAGAGCTGCAGATTTTTTTCTTAATTTGACTCGCAATCTTGAATTGTGAGATATATCCTCCTGGGACCCAGCCCATTGAAAATGTCCACTGTAGTGGACATTTTGTTAACATGCATCTCCTTTTACTCTTTTGAGCTACTCTATCAATCCCTGATGTGCTGTACAGAGGACATCCTGGTCTTTCCAGTGATATGTCATTGGTTAAAATTGCATGCTGGGAAGTTCCTCTTTCTTTTCATCCAAAATGGCTGGCATACGAAAAACAAAATTGTATAGAAGCAGGAGGAGAAGTCAAATATTGTTGAATAATTGTCATTTTTACCATGAAAATCATATATATTATTGTTTATTAACATGTGAGGAACTATATAATTATTTTTGAAAGCAATTAAATAATTCAAGTTTTCAAATAACAGCCCTTTTATAAATGTCCATTCTAGAGGACGTCAGGACTATCTTCATGGACTTTATGACTCAATATTGTTGCAGGAGACGGAACTGAAGCAGACATTTTCTGTACCAGATAGTTCAGGGAGATTCAGATTTTGAGCTCTCAGATGATGAGAGAGATGAGGCTTTCACACCTGGGATAGAAGAGGGTCAAGAAGAAGGGGGGGAAAGATGCAGGATGCCCCATGAGCGCACAGATAGATACATAGAGACAGATAGGGACGAGCTGGAAAGACATGGCCCTCTGTGGGTCAAGAGTAGCACGTATGTATTATTGTTGTTTTTATTTTAAGTGGAGCCATGAAAAATGAGAGTTGCCTCAGGAATGCAAGCTTTGTTTCTATGAGCAGGTCAAATGGAGACCACATCCATCAAACTAGTCAAGATGACCCTACAGCCCGTGCTGACTGGAGTCAATGAGGTACTTTCCCACTACATTGACTACAAAGTCTTTGAAGATCTGGAAAGATTCACCAAAAAACAAGCTAGTTTTGTATTGACCAAATAAACAGCAATGTTCAGATCAATTACTTATTCATGTTTTAAATAAAGGTGAATGTATTATTGTATTAATATCACTCTATAACCATAATACGTCACATAGTCCATCTGTTCATTTTGGCTGTCTTTTCAAACTAATATGGTCCCGACGTCCTCTACAGTGGACATACTGTAACATTTTAAAATAAAATAAAATAAAAAAAGTCTAAATTGCAAGATGTTTTTTTAACCCTAAATAGGTAGGAAATCACAACAAAAAGGAAATTGGAAGACACTTTTTTTTCCTCGGGTCCCAGGAGGATATAGACTTTCTGGATCAAAACAAATCATACATATCATGTCAAATTCTCGGGGGAATGTCTGGAAATGTCTGACATTTTATCACATTAAAATAATTAATAGTAATAAAAGAAGATTACTATTAATCAATCCTGCTTGTTGGAAGGACAGCCAACAATGGCCAATAAATACAAGGACTTTTCAAGGGAGAGCGTAAACTGTGGAGCAAACATTCCCAAAATACATTTTCTCACCGTGTTTATAATCATATCAACTCACTTTAAAGGTGGGGGAGGTACGTTTGAGAAACCGGCTCGAGATACACTTGTTGTTATATTCCATGGAATGCTCTTAACATCCCGATAGCAATGAATACATTAAATGCTTTGACAATAAATACATTAAAAAATGTCATCTGTGGAAGCCGTGGCGCTGTAAAAAGCACGACCAATCATCTGAGCCAGCCCGGCTAAAATAACTGGATGGCCACCTGCCTGTCAGCCTTCCATCTGTGCACAAACTTATCTCGTGCCCTCATTGGTCATGTGCGCGTGTGTGTGTGTTGGAGGAGGGGCTCTGTGAGGAAGTGGCATATTTGTTCCGGTTGTGTATTTTCAAATTCTAGCGCACTCGAGCTGGTTTCTCCTAAATTACCTACCCCACCTTTAAGTGTAAGTAAGAAATGGTGTCAGGTTTATAGGAGTAAAACATAGACTAAAACAGGACAAAATACTCCCAAACTTCTTGAATGGGACTCTCTTCTGACCTTTCTTGCATGTCTTCAAACTTTGTTCAAAAAGAACATTATGTATTCACTTTACTTAATAATGTTCCCCTATCCCATATCTTGCTCAACTCAGTGTAATTTGCTCTTCCTGTCTTCCTCTACCCTTTATCTCCTTAGCTCTGAGCGATCATTTTATCCTTTACAGTGTGTGTGTGTGTGTGTGTGTGTGTGTGTGTGTGTGTGTGTGTGTGTGTGTGTGTGTGTGTGTGTGTGTGTGTGTGTGTGTGTGTGTGTGTGTGTGTGTGTGTGTGTGTGTGTGTGTGTGTGTGTGTGTGTGTGTGTGTGTGTGTGTGTGTGTGTGTGTGTGTGTGTGTGCGTGCGTGCGTGCGTGCGTGCGTGTGTGTGTGTGTGTGTGTGTGTCAGTCACTCTGTTGCCACAGGACTATCATCAGGCTACTGTAGTGTTTCTGTGAGTTTAGCATTTTGTTTTGTTTGCCCGGTGCTCAGGGAATGAAATTCCCTGCATGAGCGATATTTCAGCTTTATCCTGTTAAACTTTAAAATCTAAATGTCATTATCTCACACAGCGGATGTGCTAAGGAGAAGAGAAGCGAAAATGCATCCTCAAGGAAAAATGCAGTTTCTGATGAAGAAATGAGGTTAACCAGTGGATTGCTTTAAACACAACTATGAAGAGAAATTAGGAATCTAGTATGTACAGTAACAGTTTACCAAATATCTGTAAAATGGCTGATCTTCCTATAATAATCAAAAGTAGTTTAAAGATCATGACATTGGACTTCATGTCGTTATCGGTATTTACTGCCGCTTCTAATTATTTAATTTGGTAATTTGGTCTATTAGTCGTTTTATTATTTGAACGGATTTTATTACAATTTTTTAAATTATAGTATTTATCTTTTATCTTAACTATTTTCACATTTCAGAAATCGGTTGCTCTTCTGTAACCCTTTGCTCATGAATACATGTTTTAAAAGGCAAGATTTAACCAGCGCTACGAGAAGCGCTTACACCTTTGACGCTTGAATGTTAAAACTCTGCAGATTGAATCTCAAACATCTAATTAAAGTTAAAATAAGCAAAAACAGGGATTTTAAACTGGTCGGCAGACAAACTTCAAAGGAAACTCTGAAATGAATAACTCCAATGTAATATAATATATCCATGGTCTAAGTTGGTTAAATCAATATTTGAGCGCATGAGCTGCTCTCTCTCAAATCCATTAACCATTGAATTAATTGTCAAACTTGTGAGTAGTGTTAGGTCTGGAGCCGCTCCAAAGACAATGAATGTGAAACAGATTTTGTTGACTCAAAGTGTTTTGTTTTTTAAACCTTAATTAGCTTTATTATCTGTTTTCTCAGTTTTACATATACCATAATTATCGGACTATTCCTCAGGGTGCTCTCATTGTCAACTCTAAAATCTGTACCAATTCATTGTCAAAGGAGCATTTGGATACTTTGTACTGAATGACATCAAACATATGAGTTTAGAACTTTTTGGAAGTGGGAGGGACTTGTTCAGGATTATCTATATATTTTTGACTATAATAGACCACAGCAATAACATGTATGGATTGTGTAACTCACCACACCCCACTAACACATCTGGTGGACAGCGCTCTGGGCATTATCTCTGACCCCTGCTGCATGAAGCCTCCGATGGGGAACCACAGGCTGTTCCCCAGCGTGTACTGGTTCTCCAACACGTCCCTGCGCTCTCTGAGACACGGGTGAGGGTTGTACCACTCATAGGGGCTCAGCCTGGTGGAGAAACACAGAGGGGAATACAGGTTGAATGGCCTTGAGGTCAAACCGCAGTACAGTAATGCACCTCCCTCAGATCATTCAAGCCAGCACCAATCAGTCATTCGATCGCTGTCAATCTGTCTGCGGGAGGTTGTGTACGGGAGGACATAAGGATATCTGACAGGCAACTCGTGTTCGACATGACAAATGCCGACAGAGCCGCAGACTGTGTGAGGAAATGTATTGACCTTGCAGCCAGGAAGAGCACACAGCTGACAGCCAGGTAGGCGAGCAGCATGAAGAGCCACACGGCCGGAGAGAAGGGGTCGAGGAAGGAGAAGTAACCCGGCTTCCGACCCTGGTGCACGGAGAGAAGAGAAGAGAAACAGTGAAGTGGAGAGATGGATGGAGCAGAAGAGACAGGAAGGTACAGTGTGTTAAAAAACTAGGTGTCATGTCTCTCACTGAGTGTCTCCTCTGCACCACAGGAGGGCAGTGTCCTTCACTGCACGTTGGTAGTGAGTCTGCAGTGCTTTGATACGCTAATGCTACAATCCATAAATGCTCCGTTTCACAATGCCTTCTGCTGAAGCACACTTGGCTTGGACCCAGAAGCTCATTAGCAATGTAAAGCTGCCACTGGTACGGAGCTACGGAGCACTGACTTATTGAGCAATTTAAATTACACCTATACATTTCACAGTGGACGCTACACAATCCTGGACTTCAAAGATGGGATCAACTGTTATGTAAGATTCAGTCTGATTTCATAAGAATCCTATAGCAAGTGTACAGTATCTCCCTGTCAGCTTAAAAGCAGCACAAACAGAAGAGATGGAATCTAACACAGGATCTGGAGAGAGTATCTCCCTGCAGACCCAGATAACACCCTCACCAGTTGAGCTCGGTACAAGATGCTGATCCCCAGGGTCATGAACGGCTTAGAGAAGTCGATAACTTTCTCTCTTTCTGATGTGATGGTGAAGCCCGCTACGGCCAGGTCTGCTTTCTGGAGGATTGACAAAGATAGATAGGTGGTGAAGATAGTAGTGGAGGAGAGGGAAAGAGAGAGGCAGTGGAGGAGAGTCAGGGAGAACAAAAACGACAAGTGGTCGGATACCTGCGTAAAAATAGAAAGACACTCGACACTGCACTGAAACATGAGAGCTGCAGCTCCATTTGAACATCAAACAAGGACAAATACATTGAACATAACATTACACTAAACACAGCATATACATTCAAAACCCTTCAATCTGAAAATAAGCTCCACATTTCATTTTTAGGATTGACTAGTGCAAAAAAGAGTGCTTCTGTATAACCTTTTTAAATCATGGAAACCTGTGTGTCTGATTGGATGGTAACCATTTGATATCAGCTGTTCCTGACAGAGTTGAGGTCAGAGACAATGATGCTGGATGGCCTTTCTTATGTTATTATGGTGAGCTGATTCATGGAGTTTCAAAAGGGATTGACCTATACAATCCTTGAGCGGATTTCAATTTGGGGGAGCAGTTTGACTTTAAGGATGTAACACTTATACCATTGCAACAGCGTGGAGCACAAATTACAGAACAAAAGAACAAAATATTTGTTTCTATTCGCCCCGTAGGACTTAAGGCGATGCAGAACATAAACTCTTTGTTTGGTAGTTTTCAAATGTTGATTTCCAGAATGAAAAATGAAATGTTTGACTGTGGCACTTGAAAACACATTTGGAAAAACATCGAGGCGTGCACTCTCCCTCTGGCACAGAAACTCGCACATTACCCACAGTCCAAATGAGGTTAATTGCGAGTAAGCACTGGGTGGCCGGGCTGTGCACCTGTATGAGGTCTCTGGTCGCTCTGCCTCCCCTCCATCTCTTCCATTAAAAGCTAATAGATGAACATGGGCCGCTAATTAGAGCTGAGTGATCAGGAAGTGGGTAGGGCATGAGGGAGAGGAGCGTGGAGAGCCGGGGGAGCACCAGTGTGGCAGCCCCCACACAGGGACCACAGTCTGGTAATTGAAGTATACCGTATGGTAATTAAGCAGAGAGGGGCTCTCATTAGCCTGCTTCCACTACAGTGTCTGTCTGAGGCGCACTATGTTTGGACAGGGGAAGCAAGGAGGGGGATAGTGTGAGGAAAAGATGGTGCAGACACATTTTAGGCAACGCAACCACTCTTTTGGGGAATTATCGAGTCAGCTTTTGTCCTAGATAAGAGTCTTGCTCCCCTCTGAGGGCAATTTGAGACATGTGAAGTTACAGCAGAGTTGTGGTTTGGGGCTACAGCGTGAGTGTGTGGGTGTGTGTGTCGAGCATACGTTTCTGTTGCTAGAGATACTGGTTAGAACATTTGAGCATGTTGCTGTGAGTATGTGAAACAGAAAGAGAGAGGGAGAGGGAGAGTGTGCCCACCCTGTTGATTAGCTCTCCAACCATGCCAGTCCAAGAGCCGTTGGGCTCTGGCGCCCCGTACAGCCCGTCGTCCACCAGCTTGATTCTGAAGGAGAATTTCAAGATGTCTGCCAGCTCCTTCAGCATGTCCACACAGAAGCCCTCGTACTGGTCATTGCCCTGGAAGTCCTGGTAGTTCTCTCTGCGCATCACATATGGGTTCTCCTAAGCAAGGGGAAAAACACAAGGCGATCCAATCCAAAACTAACAGTATCGAATTTGAGCAGAGATTACTGACTCAAATGTAAGACTCAATGCTTCAAAGCGAATTCAATTATAACAAAAATAACTGTTATGTAAATAATAGATAGTTGGACATTTTGGGGAAATGGCTCTCAAGTAGAGAGGGATGAGGAGATCAATACCACTCTCTTACTTAGTCTGGAAACAAGGTGTAACCTGGCTCTATCAGATTGTTGGAGCTATATATCTCTTTATATTATTTAATAGTTTAATATTTATTTTCTTGCTGTTTATAGTGTTTATTGTAAATGTATTCTTAGTTAGTGTCATAAGTTAAAGTAGTTTCTATGCTTTTATTTTGAAGGCATGTTTGGGCACTGGGTGATTAGAGCACCTGGTGTAATTGTATATATTGGAGACAGGTGGAGGTGGGAGCCAGAGCACTAGTAGGCAAACGGTCTTTTAGCAGGGTGTTTCAAGCCACACAAGGGAAAGCCATAGGAACGGCTTAAGGAAAAGAGGTATAGGCCCTGCGTAAGATCCGCTAACTAGTGCCTCAGCGGCTGTTTTAGTTCTATAGGATTTTGGCCGCTACACAGATGTTAAAATCCACCTTTAAACATCACTAATGAACATGTTGTAGGTTTTATTTAAATCCATACAGTTTATTCTTTGAAATAAGCTAACTGTGCTATCGATCTCGGTCAGAAAATGTAATGTAATAATTACAATTCTCCAAATAGAGAACGATTGCATTAGGATTAGGAAGCACAAGTTGTATTGTTCATGCCTTTGATTTGATTATGTTTCCATGTAACTCTGTCCAAAGCATTTTGAGTCATTACTCAAATTAAGTTATATGTATGTACAGTACATTCAAAGTGCATTTATTGGACAAATAATACAAAGACATTGGTTAAACCAGTCAGGAAGAGTCTAAACAAAAGGATTATAAACAGTTGCATTATGGGAAAAGTAGGATTCAGATGTTATTAGTGCTTAAGCAATACCTTGATCTGAAAGACAGGATATCTTCCAAGCTGAACAATCACTTTAAAAGGTCTGCAAGCTTTCAGTATAATTTCTGATTCTAGTTCAAGTATTATTTCAGAAGGCTAGTACATATGCAGAACCCCCCCGAGGACACATGGGCACAAACCAATTTAACTCTTGAGAGAAATCAGTGAAATAGCTCTCTTGTTCGCATTGTATAACCAAAATAGATATGTTTTAAAGGAATGTAGGATTATTTGCTGCCATATGATTTGTTATGTACCTAATTTTCCTAAAAAAGGATAATAATAGCAAGTAATCAAGCTTTGTCATTATTGTTACATCAACAGTCATGTCAACAAAGCATATTTAATGTTTTATTTGAGCAAAATGCTGCAGAGGATTAAATGTAAGGGTTTTTATACATCCATGCCAACGTGGAGAAGATGGAGCATCATGTGAGGGATTTATTGATTTGCTGATGTGACATTACTCATATGGAAACCTGACAGAGACACACTCGAAGTGTTCGGAGATTATGAGAGGTCCAATGTTCTGGCGGTTTGAATTCAGTAACACATTTCTCTCAGTGCTCTGTCAGCTTCTATGACAGCTACAGTGACAGCAAAATTAGCACAAAACAGACAACAAAACAGCTTGAGCTGCGGCACAACAACATCCATGACCTCAGCAGCACGGGGGCAGGGGGTAACGTACCATTATGGTGGTGACGATGAGTGTCTTGTTGGCCAGCGTCTCCGAAACATTGATGTCCAGACTGGTGGAGTTCATTGCCAGGGTGTTGTTGGAGTACCAGATCCCGATCTAGCAGAGCAAGCAAGAGGAAATCAATGGCTGAAGTGGGACAAATACTGTGGCATTAAAGGGGCCCTAAAATGCTTTTTGGGGGTTTTCCCTTTCCTAAAGTATGTTATATGGGTTTTTGTGATGTAAATGGTCTGCAAAGGCTAAAATCCCAAGCCCCCCCCCCTGCTTGAAACACCTCGATTGGACTCCTTTGTTTACTTTGGTAACACAATGACATCACTATGTAACTCTTGCGCTTCTATTGGCTAGCGCTCCAACTCATTGTACGTGATCGGCTAAGGGGTGGGACAATATCTGAGCGGTTGACCAATCACAACAGAGCCGGCCAGCTAACCAATCAGAGCAGACTGGGCTCTGGTTTCAGACAGAGGGTGAAAAGAGGGGCTGCAGCACAGGCAGTATGAGAGAAATAAATACATTTTTGAACATTAAAGCATTTAAACAGTTCACAGTAGAGGTAGAGAATACAAATATGAACCTGAAAATGTGTTTAATATATCCTCTTTTAGCTCTAACTAAACTGCAACCCTGTTACTGTAGTAGACGGATACACACCATGTGAAGAAAATAAGTATTTCAGTAGACCTTAGCACTATTAGTCTTTTTTACAAGGACCTTTGAATGTTGTATATTTTATTCAATGCTTTTGTATCCGTATCGTTGCATACTGTATACGCATATTGACTTAATTCCCCCCATTGGAGTCATACTGTTGTAGTACCATGCAAAAAAAGAAAATCCCTACTGCAGGTCTCCCTTGAAAAAGAGATCATTGATCTCAATGGAATTTTACCTGGATAAATAAAGGTTTTGAATTGAATTGAATTGAATCACAGGCAGAGCAATGATCTGGGAGGAGATGGCAAAATATAAAAAGTATTCATGAACGGGAGTTTCATTGCCATGTCTATTATGCTACTAACACCTTTCTTAAATTGCATAAAAAAACAGCTCGCATATTTTCGTTTTATGGAGACAGTAAAGTCGCTAAGGTACATAAGTGTGTGATTACGACCTAACCGGTGTGTAGGGGTGGAACCGCAGCTCAGAGACACGTCTTTAGGAGATATTGCTGTACATTTTTCAATAGGTCAGAGTGGAGGTAATGACTCCTCAGACAGAATCACAGTTTTTCTTTTACACTCTTTATCCTGTCCTGACATTTAAGAGTGGTCTTTTTCCTGTCAGCCATCACTGCGTTGTCTACAGTGTGGATGCTGCTGTGCAGAGAGGTGGGCAGAGTTAAAATGGTAATTACCACTACCTAAAACTCTTAAGTCTGGCTGTAAGTACGGTTATCAGGTGCTATTTAGTGTTAGCATGGGAGGCAGTTGGCCTATAGCAGAACCCTGCAAAACGTATTAAGGGAAGGTGAAGGGAAAGTGTTTCCTCCAGTCAATGAACCGCAGCGTAATTCCCTCAGTCTGGATCTGCAGTGATGTGTATACTTATGCCTCATTTAATCTTGACTTTGAAATGCGTTTTGATATCTATCTTCCCTCAACGTTATTTCTAATGCTCACTGGAGGAGTCTGCAGAGACAGAATATTGCCACCGAAATTGTTCTTTACACCTCGTTGGTTGGGTCTGCCGACATTATATTTTGGTACCCCACATTGACCAACTACCCTTAACAAATGCGTTGTGGCATGTAACTAGTACATCAAATAGATGCACAGACAGACAGGGGAGATCTGGTCCAGGAAATGTAATGAAAAGGATTTATTTTCCTTTAACAAATGAAAGGTCGAAGCCTTGAGCAAGAAAACACATTATTGTCAGTACACATGGTGGTTTGCTGCTAGAGCCTTAATTGGTCTGGTACGAGTAGGTGGCTATTATTAAAAAACGTAAGATAGATTGTGCTTTGCAACCAACACTAATTGGGTTATTGTTAGACTATGTTTTAATGTTTACCATTATCCTGTCATTGCCACTGTTGTTTTCACATTCATGTAGTGTGTTATATAGGTTTGTAAATGGTCTCAAAGGCTTAAATCCAAAAGTGTATCTCCCATGCACTCCCGCCTGCCTGAAATACCTCCATTAGACTCCTTTGTTTACTTCAGTAACATAATGACATCACTATGTTACACTCGCGCTGCTAATGGATAGCGCTCCGACACATTGTACGTGATAAGCCACGGGGTAGGACATCTCTAAGAGGTTGACCCATCACAACAGAGCCGGCCAGCTAACCAATCAGAGCAGACTGGGCTCTGGTTTCAGACAGAAGAGGTGCTGCAGCATGAGAAGAATATAGAGCTTTTTGAACATTAATGCATGTTAACATGTCACAGTAGAAGCTTTAAATACAAATGTGAACCTGAAAATTAGCAAATTATGTCCCCAAAATGTGTAGTTTTTAATCTAAAGACGTGTTTAACTCCATACAAATACTCTACTATGATTTATATTGATGATTTGGTCTTTCCCATAAAAAAGTTAAACCCTGAAAAGGGCCTGGAAGCACATGTACTCTTTCTTACTCATTTGAAAATCCTGGATCTATATCACAGGCCTGGCGCCCCGCCCTCGTGTTAGGGTGACTGGTGAAAGAGCAGCGTGCACCAAGATGGCTACAGAAAGCATCAGAGACATTCATCCGTATGTTTGAGCCTCAGCCAGATCCAGTTTCAGAGAAGTCTGCACTAAACACAGAAACTAGCAGAATCATCACAATGGTACTGTGGGTGTAATCTTTTATCCGTTTATGTTATTTGTTATCTTGTCACAAAAAGAGGACAGGTGCTGAGCTGGAAATGAGTAATTATTAAAATAATATGTGTGCACTTTGTTGTTGAACCTAAGTGAGCTTGTAACTGGCAGTGGCTGACACCGTGTCAGTGGTTGTGAAACAAAGAATAAAATCAAGTGAGGTTTTTTTGGTAGATGGTGGAAAGAAGCTCCAGGGTCCGGCTTACATTCAAAGACTGCACACCACCGTGTTTGCTGTCAAAACTTTCACCCTGCTAATGCAAACTCTCCTGTCTGTATTTCCAGTCCGCTCTGCACTGGAGGCTTCAGGTTTCGCTATTGGCTTTAAAATGTGAGACACACCGAATGTAGCTGGCCAGGGGTGAGTTTAAAACTCAGATTGTATGGAAGTGCACAGAAAACTCCTCTTTCAGAATCTCTGTAGTTACAACATTTTGATACAAGTTAGATCAGACCTTTTGGAATAGATAACAACAGAATATGATCACAGTGCTGCAGTTTCTCTGTAAGGCTGTAAGTTACAGTCGCTGCTACCTTGTGCCCTTAACTCTGGTTGTGTGTAGATGTAAATGAGCTGTGCAGTTCCTCTGCTATCATTGGCCGTCCCGACCTCTCAACATCCGCGGGGATTGGACAGACGTCACCCAATCCCTGCTCGCTTCTGCCACGTCATCCGGGGGAGGAGTATAAAGGCTGGGCACGGACACCATTCGGGAGGCTCTGTATTGTGTGACAGATGCCTCAACCCTGTCATTGTGACAAAGCCTTCGTTCTGTGATTCTGTTAGCAGTGTGTTTTCTGTGCCTCGTTAGACTGCTTAGCAGTGTGTGTTGTGTGCTTCGCTCGACTGCTTAGCAGTGTGTTGTAGCATTTTGTGAGTATTGCTTAGACCCAGGTGATTAGCGACTGTAGATCAGCATTCTTGTGTGTATTGCTTAGACCCAGGTGGTTAGCGCCTGTAGATCAGCATTTTGTGAGTATTGCTTAGACCCAGGTGGTTAGCGCCTGTAGATCAGCATTTTGTGAGTATTGCTTAGACCCAGGTGGTTAGCGCCTGTAGATCAGCATTTTGTGAGTATTGCTTAGACCCAGGTGGTTAGCGCCTGTAGATCAGCATTTTGTGAGTATTGCTTAGACCCAGGTGGTTAGCGCCTGTAGATCAGCATTATTGTGTATTGCTTAGACCCAGGTGGTTAGCGCCTGTAGATCAGCATTCTTGTGTGTATTGCTTAGACCCAGGTGGTTAGCGCCTGTAGATCAGCATTCTTGTGTGGATTGCGTAGATCCAGGTGATTAGCACCTGTAGACCCGCACCAGCTGTGTTCTTCCACAGTCTGTTTTGTTTATTGTTTTGTTTCCACTTTAGAAGTGAGATTTTCTTTCCTTTTGTATAGCGGGGCAACTCTCTTTTGGAGACCCCTTTTGTTGGATAGTGACAGCTTGACCCGTTGTTGAGCCAAGCTGTTTGTGTAGCCTACATCATTTTACTTACTTGCAGTAACAATTAAACCACCGGTAACGTATACCAATTCCAATCTGGTCGTGTCGTGTCCTTTTGGTCCTCCTAGCCCAATTGGGAACGTAACACTGTAGATATAAATATAGTTTATTGTTCCCAATGCAACTCAATGCAAATGATATTTGACTCTGTTTTGATCCTTGATGTATACAGTATATGTACGATAACAATGTATACAAAGGATCGAGAATAGAAAAGATCCTTTCAACTAAGGGACATTTCCTTACTGAAGAATAGCGCTATCATAACAACACGAGAAAGTTGAGCTCCATTAAGCCTCTATATAAATAGTACATAGTATTAGATGAGGAGAGATGTAGAAATATCTACCACTCTGTTCTGAGCTTGAGGCCGATTACTAACGCTGATTCCTACAAATGAATGTCATAGTTTGTAGGCACGGGAAGAAAATAAACCAACCGTGATGAAAATGTAATTTGTGTATCTTTTGAAATCAGAAAACATCAAGTCAACATGCAAGAAACAAACAACAAGAAAGAGAGCACTTGGCATGAGATCAGCTAGAACATAAAAACACTTTTGGCGCAGTGGTTAGAGCGTTAATCATCAGATCAAGGGGCGTTGGTGAACTCCAGTTCGAAACCCGCCGAGGCCGCCACTGCGTCAGGCCGTTGTGTCCGTGGGCAAGACACTTTACCCGCATTTGCTCCTGTGGGTAATGTCCACAGTAATGACTCTTACATGTCTAATATGTGTAATGTGTAATTGTAAAGCACTTTGAGCACCTGTAAAAGCGCTCTAATAAAAAATGTAATGCATTATTATTATTATTATTATTAATAAGACTTAAATACTAAACAACTGCTTTAAAACGCAAGAAGTGAATGTATTTCAGTAGCCTTCAGATAAAACAGTTGTCACGTATCTGCTACAACATGACGCACATCGGATGGCAGGTTAAACTGCAGTGCCGACAGATGCCACACATCACAGTAACTTCACAAAGTAAAATGTTTGGCTACTATCAGGGGAGCCTGCGATGAGGCTGACCTCAGTGTTAAACAGCGCCTCCGGCACAGTGGATTCAGACGGGTGACCTGTAGCTAACCCAAAGCCTGGGGGCGTACAGCCTCTGCCGTATGATAATAGGTGACTCCTGACCTCTTTGTGGCCTCCTCTGTGCTTCTCCAGGATCCGCAGGGTGTAGTTGGTCCTCTGCCCTTTGCTGTTGAACTCCACACGCCCTGTCAGACCATCGTACTCCACCTGGCCCACAGAAAGAGCGAGGTAAAAAAGCACGAAAGAGGACGGGAGAAAAGAGGAGAAACAAAGATTGGAGGATTAAAACAGAGAATGGAAACTCCACACTTAATCACCTTCTGGTAAGGAAAGAACAAATCCAAAAAGTTTAAACCAAAGTTGTGTCATTTAATAAATATGGCCAGATAACCCTGCAGCAATGTGTGCTAAAGAAACCCTTTTAAAACAGCAAGCACTTAATACAGGAAAAAGACAAAGGAAAGGGGAAGGTCTCAGCTCGGGAAGTTACATTACAGGGCTATTGAAATGTTGGTTATTAGGTTCAAGGTTCTTTATTGTCAAACTAACATAGCTACTAGTAATTATGTCGTTGAAAATCTTAGGTCACAGGCTTCTCCAACAATGCAACACAATAATACAGATAAGCAAACAATATTAAAATATACTATATTAAAAGTAATACAAAAAGAAAAATAGTTACCAAACAAAACCTATTACAAACCTAAGATCGATGATAATCACCTGACAATGGTCAAAGCGACACCCTTCTGTCTGATAACATTGAGTAGCTTGGCGTGCATTTAAACTGTGAGAAATTCAACCGTAGGCAGAAAGTTACAGTGAAATATATATTAAATGAGACTTGTGATAAATGTCTACAATAGAAACTATTGTTGCAATATTAATCAAATATATGCACTCATGCAATATCCTCATAGTAGTAGGCACAATATGTGAACATATCATTCTGAATTAAGTATTGTAAAGCCGCAGAGAAAGTCCCAATATCGCAATTGCAATATACGTCAAAAATATTCACAGTTTTCCAAATCCTGCAGCCCTAGTAGAAACAATAAGAATACTGTAAATGCTGGAAAAGAAACAGGCAATCTTCTTTAAAAAGCCAAATATGTTTCTTCCCACTATCTATCACGATTAGGCCGACAGGTGCGATCTACAGCGAAAAGAGAGGGTGAGAAACAAGAAGGCGCTATAGAGACGGAGGAAGTGTGTGAGGATGCAGCAGACAGGGGTGATCAGTTTTGGCTCAACTAGGAGAGAGTGAGTGAGCGAGGCTCAGAGAGAGAGTCAACAGCTCGCTAATAAGACTCAGAACGGCACCTCACAGACTCTCCTCTCCAGAACCCAGGTGCTGGCACTGTTAGCGAGATCTGTGATGAATGGCACGGCGCTGAAGATGGAGCACATCGTGATGTTGACTAACAAAGGCAGATGTCAGGCGATGGGATGGAGGCAGTGAGAGATGGGTTTCGGGCTGCCTTGACAACAGGTAGTCAATGAGACGAGTGCACAGACGACTGGTGACGGGAGATGACAAACAGTAACAAGAGACAGAGGTTACATGCAAAGTGAGATGACACAGAATGAAGCTGTACTGAAGTGAATAATGATAAAGGCAATAAAGAGATAATTAATCCACCACAGCTCTGATTGGGGATAATGGTTTGCGTGATTTTTCAAGTAAAAATGTCAAAATATTTGCTAGTTCGTTGATGTATTTCTCTGATTTATATCACTGTCATATAAACATATTGGTGTTTTTTGCTGCTGCTGATGATAAGGAAATGATTACCCTCATTACCAACTAATCTGCCTTTTAATTTACAGAAATCAATCAATTGGCTTTTCTATTAACCTGTTTTCCAGGTCTCAGGCTCGAAAATGACATGCCCAGAACAAATGACTATAACTTCACTTCTAAAAAGGGGTAAATGACTAATATTTTTTCTCAAAGCAATGATAAACCTGTGAGTTGGATGTAGAAAAGTCAGAATCAATATCCTTTTTTTTATTTTAAAGTAAATTCAGATTGAACATAGTAAAAAAAATTTAAATTATAGTGTCCGTCCAAAAAAAAACATTACTTATAGTGAAAACCACCCTTGAATGATGGGATAGTAGAATAAAAGCTTTAGGAATCCAAACAATAACATATAATAAGTACCCTGTATCAAGATTGATGCAAAACAAGTGACATTTTACTTTTTTAGAGAGATTTACAAAAAAAAAAACACTTCTGGGGTCATTTGGGTGCATTTTCCATATCTCTGGCCCCCCTCGTTCGATTTTGATGATTGACACCTCTTTGTAACCGTTAGAGCCAATAGAATCGAGGGGAAGTTCCTCAAATCCATCTAAACATTACCCATTGGGGAATGAGTGCTGCACAGCCAGAATACCCCGGAACCGGAAGCTGTGATACACTCTGGTGGCTTTCATTAGCAACTAATATGAAATCTCCGTTTTTTACATAAAAATTGAATGATGGATTATCAGGAATCATTTAAAAGTGACAGACACATTAGATTAACCTATGGATTAACCTTCAGCCGCGTTTTTTATCGTTTTAATGCCATTGAACACGACCTTTTTTTCAGAATAACAGCTAAGGTGAGACGATCTCCCGTGAATGCTCCGTAAAGCTACGTGTTGTGATGTCTGTGTTTGCTTCCCCTGTCGCGAGTTCTGATCGCTCAGTGATGATACTGATACCTATAAAATCTATGGAATCTCAGCTTTAATCAGATATCTAGTATGTGCAGTTACGATAAGTAATAAGGGTATTTTTACCTTGAGTTCTGTGCGTTAGCATTTTTTCGCTCAGGGCTCATTTAGACGCTTCTTGTGAGACTTGTGTTTTGTTTCGGTAAAAATGGTTCGTATCGTCAGTTAGCTGAGTTTCTTCCCGTTAAATGGGTACGACGAAAAAAATACCCGCAGGAACCGGATTAGGGTCCTCTCGGGCTTAACAGGTTAAATGTATAAAAATGTCGTTAAAAATCACAATTCTTTTGGACTCCAAGGTTTTTCGAAAGTTTTGCTTTAACCAATATCGTTTACTATCACATACCATTTTAGAATCTAGAACCAGCTGATTTGGCTTTTTTGTTTGAAAAATGACTCAAAATTAATAAATTATCAAAATATTTGCAATTACATTTTGAAAGACGTGAAAAGATCAAAAGGTATTTTCACTATTTTCTAACAAGTGTGGACATCTAAAAACCAATGTAATTGCATTGAACTAAGACGTACTACATGTGCTCCTTTCTTACCCATGTTTCTCATGATGTAATTGTGTGCATGCGTGTGAATTTGTAATTTGTGATTTTACAACACATCGAGCGATTACCATGCGCAGGTAGTTCATCAGACTGGTCCCGTGTTGCCAGATCTGAGGCGAGGAGCAGCTGAGCGGCTTCACTCCGATTTCCTGACTGCGGTTCAATTCCCTCACGGCCCCCACCACCACATGCACCGCATCAAACATCAGCGCTGACGAGAGCTGTGGAAGAGGAAACAAGAGAGTTACGAAGGGTGAGAAAGGCAAAATGGGGGAGGGATGGAAACCCAGCGAAGAGAGACGTGAGTCAAGAGATGTGCGGGTTCAGATGATTGAATGTTTAACAGGGAAGGAGAGAGAGAGGGGAGAGATGTGAGGCAAACCAGCTGGGAGGAAACACAGATGGATACATCAATACCCATTAAGTACAAGCAAAAGACTAGCTGCATCTCTTTAACTGCTCCATGAATCAGTGTGAGGAATAAGGTAGCTTAATATTTGATGTGGCGCACAAACAAAGCTTTGAAAATGACTCCTAAATGTGCACATGCATGAGTGCAGAGCGCCGTGAGACTCACCGCCGGCCCGGGGTACGTCAGGTCACATCCCTCCCTCCACGAGAGATTCAAGCTCCGGATGAACTCCAAGTAGAAGGGATGGGTGGTGTTAAACATGGAGAAACCCACGATGTTGGACTGCTCATCCACTATGTCATCCAGTCTCAGGAGCGGGAAGTCCTGGGTACACGAGGAATCAGAATCCCTTTATAATAATAAATGTATTTTGTAAGCGCTTTTACGGGTGCTCAAAGTTGCTTTACAGAGGTAGTGAAAAGGAAAAGGATTATACATCACATTAAAATCAAGCAATAAAACAACAATCTTTATGTAACTTTTAATCTTTTTTTAGCATACTGTTTATTATATTATAACTTAGTACTTTTTTAACGCATGTAAGATATGCAACACTAAGCTGTCTGTGGCTCTTTCCTGCTGTAACGCTGCAAATGTCCCCTCTGTGGGACTAATAAAGGTATTCTGATTCTGATTCTGAACAATCACACATTAAAAGTTAGTTTGAAGAGGTGAGTTTTTTGTACGTTTCTTTTGAAGGTGTTACGGTGAGTGAAGCAAGCAGGACCCAAATGCAGATAACGCTGAAAAAAGCCTTTATTTCAAGGATAAAATAAAAATAACTTGGACAAAACAGAACTCTCACCAGTGAACTCATTCACAAACAAAAGACGAACCAACACTGAACACAGCAAGAGACAAGACTAAATACAGGGAGGGGTAATCACGAGATGAGAAACAGCCGGGCAGAGGAGGAGAAACACAAGGGCAACAGGTGAACACAATCAGACAACTAGACACACCAGGGAAACTAACGACAGGGGGAAAACACAGAGAGAGGGACCAGACAATAAACCAGGAGGAAAACATGACAGGGAGAACAGCAAAACACCCAAACCTAGACATACGTGACATAACACACTAATCCTGACAGAAGGTGGTGAGGTCAGTGCAGTCTCTGATGGGTTGTGGGAGTGAGTCCCAAAGCAGGGAAATGTACAGTGTGACAGCAAGAGAGATATAGCAGATAAAAGGCAAGGAATAGCTAACGTAATTATAGAAAAAAAAGCACACATTATAAATATATATTTTTTAATAAAGAGAAATAAGTACTCATCCATGGCTAAACAATCCGGAGCAGCATTTAAATCGGTAAGTGAACATATTAACGTTTGATATACTATAAAGGATGTTTTGCACATGAAAATTATCATAGTTATTGGTTATTACTCGTCTATTATTATTATTATTACTATTAGAATCAGAAACAGGTTTATTACCGGGTAGGTTGACACGTACGAGGAATTTGACTTGATGTCATGGTGCATACATAAAAGTAAAACAAAAATGTAAAAACACAGATAGAGAACTATTTCAGGAAAACTATAATAACATTAAAAAATATAGTAAAATATTGCAGTATTTAAACAGAAATAGAATGGAGTAAAACATTGAATAAAATGTGGCAGTAATACAAAAAAACAGATATTATGTACATTAATATAATGATGATGATATTGCTTATTACTCTTCTGGGTGTTTGCAGAGAGAGACAGAACATTCAGGTGAGTGACAATGTTGACAGTGTATCAGAATCTGAGTGCAGAAGAAACCCACTGTGCGAAGAAAAGTGAGATGAATAAAGAAACAGAGGCAACAGGGGGTGACAACATTTAATCTCTGATGGAGAGAGAGAGAGAAAAACAAAAACATACAGACAGAGAGGAAAATGGGAAAACAGAGATACGGGGGGGAGAGATGTTGATGGAAATGACTCCAGTAGTTCTTCACAGAAATATACACACAAGACGTGGCTTCTAAAGCACATCAGGTGGAGATCACGCACGGCATAAAGTGACACATTAATTCAATATGGTGGGAGGGGAGGGGAGCATATCAAAGAGGCAGATGAAAAACACCAGAAGCGCAGAGAAGGTAGAAGAAGAAGAAGAAAGGGCGCATCACATCTGTCATCACCTTCACCGGCTCAGACCCCTTTTTCTTTGCTATCCTCCTCTGCACTTCCACATCTTTTTACAGGGTGTTCCTTTCTCAGATCTCTCCCTTTCCTTCCCTCCACCGAAGCTTCATGTCCTCTCTCTGTCACCTCTCCCTTTATCTCACACTATGCTCAGCGTTGCCCACTGTCAGCTTTGAAATCAGCTGTGGTCTAGAGAGAATTATGAGTGAGGTAACAAACGTACAGCAACACAATATTCGTATTAAAGGTATCGAAGATCTTTTATACTTGCAAGTATGACGTCTCACCAGAGAGCATGTACTGTTCTGAGTGAAACAGGCTCTCCTTTATAGGAGGACGTCAAAGCTTAGTTACATTACAAACAACATTTGGTTAGGCCAGCTGAGACCCCCTGGCACTGTGTGCAAAACTCACACCCTACACAGAGCAAAAGGGATACAGATAACACCTTATCCTAACTTCCTTCCCCTCATCCTATCTCCTAATGGATGTCATAAAACCCCCTAGTCCAAACACATCTGTTCTACACACACATTGAAAAGGTCCCTTCCCACGCTATGACTTAATCAGAGGAACAATGTTAATACATTTGATCTCACAATTTCCGTAACACCACCCATAAGGGGACAGAGGAGGAGGAGGAGGAGGAGGAGGAGGAGGAGGAGGAGGAGGAGGAGGGGATAACGAAAGGAAGGAGAAATTCAAAGAGAGGTAGAATTGGGAAGCTCTTACCATTGTGGTGAGGATGTACTTGTAAAATGCAGTCGTCATCCCCAGCTCTGACGCCTGTGAACCAAAGACAGAAAACATTGAAGATGAGGGAAGATTGATGAAGGGAGAGATGGCAAAGAGTTATTGAAGCAATGGAGACAGTTTGGGGGAAAGTAGGAGGGAATGTTGGGAGGAGAGGGAGCATACGTTAATCACAGTTTTACATCATCAGGCTAACACTCGGACATTTCGCCGAGGGCGGGCAGCCGCTCCGATGTGCCCGGTGAAAACATTCCATACACATTCAAACTGTGACTCACTGCGCTGGCTACCGGCACTACAGGCCCTACTATGAATCAGAACGAGCCGGGGTAACATCAGCGCCGTGTCCCAGCCAAAGATGTTCTTTCGTCATGTATTTTCTTAAGAGCGCAAGTGATTGCAGCTGGCAGACATACATATTTGTTCCCAATGCAGCCCTGGAGGGCAGGGAAGGTAAAAACATGCAGCCTTTGAGAGAGTTGTGTGTATACAGATGATAAGCTCTGCATGAACATGAATTTCCCGAATAGGTAGGAAAATGCAAATCCCTGAGCTTAAAGGTCCCCTATTATACTCTTTTTCATCAATATATTATAGGTCTCTGAAGTGTTTGGCTCCAATCACCAAACAGATCATTGCAGCATTACCCATAATCCCCTCTGTTTCAGCCCTGTTTCCAAAGTGCTGATTCTCTGTCTGTTACTTGAGATGAAAATAAGGAGCCCCTCCCCACGCCCCTCTGAGAGAGATTTGGTTACAAAGAACACAATGGTGCTCTAGGAGGAGATTCAGGTGATAAGGGGGGGGGGGGGGGGGTTACCTTGGTTGCTGATTGGCTAATGGTTACACAAGCCAAAACATCGTTATGACATCACAAAGTGGCCAAAATCTGATCAGCTCGTTTTCAGACAGGTTTTTATAGAAATGGATCAGGACAAAAAGAGAGAGAATCTTTGTTCCTGAAACTTTCAGAGTCTCTTTCCACAGAGGGGACACATGTTGATGTAGAAGAGACATGAAGAAGAGGGGACACATGTTGATGTAGAAGAGACATGAAGAAGAGGGGACACATGTTGATGTAGAAGAGACATGAAGAAGAGGGGACACATGTTGATGTAGAAGAGACATGAAGAAGAGGGGACACATCTTGATGTGGAAGAGACATGAAGAAGAGGAGACACATGGTGATGAAGAAGAGACATGAAGAAGAGGGGACACATGTTGATGTAGAAGAGACATAAAGAAGAGGGGACACATGTTGATGTAGAAGAGACATGAAGAAGAGGAGACACATGGTGATGAAGAAGAGACATGAAGAAGAGGGGACACATGTTGATGTAGAAGAGACATGAAGAAGAGGGGACACATGTTGATGTAGAAGAGACATGGAGAAGAGGGGACACATGCTGATGAAGAAGAGACATGAAGAAGAGGGGACATATGTTGATGTAGAAGAGACATGAAGAAGAGGGGACCACATGTTGATGTAGAAGAGACATGAAGAAGAGGGGACACATGTTGATGTAGAAGAGACATGAAGAAGAGGGGACACATGTTGATGTAGAAGAGACATGAAGAAGAGGGGACACATGTTGATGTAGAAGAGACATGAAGAAGAGGGGACACATGTTGATGTAGAAGAGACATGAAGAAGAGGGGACACATGTTGGTGTAGAAGAGACATGAAGAAGAGGGGACACATGTTGATGTAGAAGAGACATGAAGAAGAGGGACACATGTTGATGTAGAAGAGACATGAAGAAGAGGGGACACATGTTGATGTAGAAGAGACATGAAGAAGAGGGACACATGTTGCTTGTAGAAGAGACATGAAGAAGAGGGGACACATGTTGATGAAGAAGAGACATGAAGAAGAGGGGACACATGTTGATGTAGAAGAGACATGAAGAAGAGGGGACACATGTTGATGAAGAAGAGACATGAAGAAGAGGGGACACATGTTGATGAAGAAGAGATATGAAGAAGAGGGGACACATGTTGATGAAGAAGAGACATGAAGAAGAGGGGACACATGTTGATGTAGAAGAGACATGAAGAAGAGGGGACACATGTTGATGAAGAAGAGACATGAAGAAGAGGGGACACATGTTGATTGAAGAAGAGACATGAAGAAGAGGGGACACATGTTGATGAAGAAGAGACTGAAGAAGAGGGGACACATGTTGATGTAGAAGAGACATGAAGAAGAGGGGACACATGTTGATGAAGAAGAGACATGAAGAAGAGGGGACACATGTTGATGAAGAAGAGACATGAAGAAGAGGGGACACATGTTGATGAAGAAGAGACATGAAGAAGAGGGGGACACATGTTGATGAAGAAGAGACATGAAGAAGAGGGGACACATGTTGATGAAGAAGAGACATGAAGAAGAGGGGACACATGTTGATGAAGAAGAGACATGAAGAAGAGGGGACACATGTTGATGAAGAAGAGAAGAGACATGAAGAAGAGGGGACACATGTTGATGTAGAAGAGACATGAAGAAGAGGGGACCAATGTTGATGAAGAAGAGACATGAAGAAGAGGGGACACATGTTGATGTAGAAGAGACATGAAGAAGAGGGGACACATGTTGATGTAGAAGAGACATGAAGAAGAGGGGACACATGTTGATGTAGAAGAGACATGAAGAAGAGGGGACACATGTTGATGTAGAAGAGACATGAAGAAGAGGGGACACATGTTGATGAAGAAGAGACATGAAGAAGAGGGGACACATGTTGATGTAGAAGAGACATGAAGAAGAGGGGACACATGTTGATGAAGAAGAGACATGAAGAAGGGGGGACACATGTTGATGTAGAAGAGACATGAAGAAGAGGGGACACATGTTGATGAAGAAGAGACATGAAGAAGAGAGGACACATGTTGATGTAGAAGAGACATAAAGAAGAGGGGACACATGTTGATGAAGAAGAGACATGAAGAAGAGGGGACACATGTTGATGTAGAAGAGACATGAAGAAGAGGGGACACATGTTGATGAAGAAGAGACATGAAGAAGAGGGGACACATGTTGATGAAGAAGAGACATGAAGAAGAGGGGACACATGTTGATGAAGAAGAGACATGAAGAAGAGGGGACACATGTTGATGAAGAAGAGACATGAAGAAGAGGGGACACATGTTGATGTAGAAGAGGCATGAAGAAGAGGGGACACATGTTGATGAAGAAGAGACATGAAGAAGGGGGGACACATGTTGATGAAGAAGAGCATGAAGAAGAGGGGACACATGTTGATGTAGAAGAGACATGAAGAAGAGGGGACACATGTTGATGAAGAAGAGACATGAAGAAGATGAGGACACATGTTGATGTAGAAGAGACATGAAGAAGAGGGGACACATGTTGATGTAGAAGAGACATGAAGAAGAGGGGACACATGTTGATGTAGAAGAGACATGAAGAAGAGGGGACACATGTTGATGAAGTAGAAGAGACATGAAGAAGAGGGGACACATGTTGATGAAGAAGAGACATGAAGAAGAGGGGACACATGTTGATGTAGAAGAGACATGAAGAAGAGGGGACACATGTTGATGAGAAGAGACATGAAGAAGAGGGGACACATGTTGATGAAGAAGAGACATGAAGAAGAGGGGACACATGTTGATGAAGAAGAGACATGAAGAAGAGGGGACACATGTTTGATGAAGAAGAGACATGAAGAAGAGGGGGACACATGTTGATGAAGAAGAGACATGAAGAAGAGGGGACACATGTTGATGTAGAAGAGACATGAAGAAGAGGGGACACATGTTGATGTAGAAGAGACATGAAGAAGAGGGGACACATGTTGATGAAGAAGAGACCTGAACAAGTGGATTTTGCATAATAGGAGACCTTTAACTGTGTGTGTACTGTTTACAAATGCATACCCTGCACGTATGTAGAAGGTACTGATGTTTGAGGACTGACCTTCTTGAGGATGAGATAGGAGACGGAAGCGTTTGCATCAATGATGATGGTGGCCACTTTGTCGTCACGGATCTCCTTCAGCAGCGGCGTAGGGTCCAGGTTGTCATCCAGCATCCTGATTGACAGCGTCTCCCGGGAGATGAGGAAGCGGCGGACCAGTTCCTCCAATCTCAGCAGGCCTGAGGCAAAGCCAAAGCACCGGTGAGCTGCATATCAATGTCTGTATCAGTAGACACAACTCATATTTCCAAAATGTAAGCTTTGCAGGACCGGAGAGAATCTTGATTTATTCCCAGCTGGTCATATATGTGTCATTTTGCAAAGCATGATGGATGGTTTGTCTAAATCCCCAGGAAATGAAACATCATTTAATACAGACACTAGCGTATGTCTGCATTCGCTGTTTCTCTCAGACAGACTTACCATCTATTATGACCTCCACCAAGGTGCTTCTGGATTCAGTGGGTTTGCATAGCGGGTTATCTTAAAATACACTTGAAAGATTTTGTAGAAGAGTGAAGCAACGGGAAGGTAAACAACTGATGAGTTTGTGCTGTGGAGAAAGCGCCACAATGTAACCATTTATAAAGCACTACACATTTAGGAAGGCTGTGGCTCAGTGGATAGTGTGATGGACTTCGAATCAGGGGGTGGCGAGTTCGAGTCCCACTGCAGTCAGCATGTCGTTGTGTCCCTGGGCAAGACACGTCACCCCAAATGGCTCCTGTGGGGATTGTCCACAGTACTGAATGTATGTATGTTTGGATAAAAGCGTCTAACAAATGACACGTAATGTAATTTAGCTTTAAACTGCTCAAATGTTCCTTTGCAGCTAAATCAATCTTTCAGAAAACATCCATTTACACCAAGACAGATTTCCACCATCTTGGCTTGTTCTCATCCCTCCTCCCACTGACACACTGACAAAGACAAAGCTACAGATGAGCAGAACAATAACAGAATATGCAAGGGAGGAAAGAAGCTAATCAACAATCCCGAATGAAGACACTAAAATTAAATACTTTTAAATACAAATTAAGTGAATTCAATCAAAGGATTCAATTAGTTTCAAAACATAAAGTCATTGTCCTGTGAGGAAAAGTCTCATGTACTGAAGATAAGGAAAACTAAACAGTAGGGTAAACAAATAATACATTAAAAAAATTAAATAAATGTATGTCTCTTAAATGCTAACTGTTTGAACTGTTGGAGCGTATTAAGATTATTTTATGGTCACATTTATTTTACAGGAAACTGACGCATCAAACCCGAGGATCCTCACATGTTTTTCCTCTTTAAAGTCAATTATCCCAGTTTTGTCCAATCTAGTTAACCAAGTTTGATCCGTAAATATTTGGACAAGCTTTCAAATATTTACATCTCCCCTCCTTGTTCTGAGAAATGAAAATACTATGCTTTTGATAATTTATGTGTGGATATTGTAAAGGAATATTTTAGTCTTGTTAAAGTATATAGAGTTTAGTGACTTGTCCTCGGGAATCTGTTTAATGGTTAAAGTGTATTCCTGCCTGTAATGTGATCCATAGCTTCTCAGGAAGACACAGGTCAAGAGGTCATCTGATGTCTTGTCGGGGAGAAGCTTGGCTCATGTGGGTTTGCAATACAACGAGTCTTTGTCTCGACATCTGGCATGCATTAAAGGAAAACCTGCGTGTTTTAGGGCCCTCCTCTTCTTCATGTATAGATGTGTTCTTGGCGCTTTTGTCTTCAGAGTTGGCTGGTATCTTACATGAGAACTGTATTATACTGTGATCTCTCCGGCCGTCTGTCTCTCAATAAATATCAGTGTATTGACAGGCGAATCCAGTTTCCCTCATTTGATGATTGGCTCAACATTGCTGCAAAGAAGTTTTTACTTCACAGATATGGTTTTCAAAATCAAAAGTTATTTACTACTGAATATTTTTGGTAGAGTTACGGTTTTGCTTTGTTATTTATTAAGGTTAGGAACCATAAACCAAGGCTCACACGTTTCCTTTTTCCTGTCAGAAAATGTACATTTGATTTTTTCTTTTTCTAATAAAATGTAGTATTATTTAACGTGAATAAATGAGTGGAAACAACCTAACTTTCTTAACAAAATGCCGCTTGCTTTGAAGTTCATTCAATGTAATCTGTGGCATCAAGTTTTCACATCACATTAGTGTAAATTGCATTCGTTTTACTGTCTCCGAATTATAAACAACTTCTAGGTTTTACATAAGCATTTAAAAGCATTGTGCAACAGGACGATAAGCTCATGACATTAAAGCTTGTATGGCACCAAACCAACATGACAAAATAAAACTATAACTCAGTGCTTATGAGTCTGACTCACCTGAAATTAATCTCTTTACAAAGCCCTAATATCCCCAGAGAGGATTTTTAGGTATCCTCCAAAATTTATGTGAGCCATCAAACAATCAGTATGACACATTTTTAAACATTGTCTATTAATAGAATAATAAATCAGGAGAGTTGTGCAGACTTGGCAGAGGTATGCGATCTTTGAGTGCTTTGTAATTCACTTTGTGTCTTCTATCCCATCCATCAATGATGCTCTTCAGTTCTTTTGAGTGATGTATGTACTATCAGAAATGTTGTTCAAAAAGCTTCAAATAAAATATAAAACTAAAACTGGAGATTTCTTTATGGATTCTGCGAACATCTGGCGAGCAGATGGACGGAAACAGAAGCAGAACTGCAGGAGCAGAAAGACCGAAAATACAGCACTTGAGACTATTCTCACACTTGAAGCGATTTGAGTAGTACCAAGTCAAGACTCACTTGACATTGGGTGTGGAATGAGCCTTTACCAGGAAGTCAGCCCTGGTGCTTCCTAATTGTAATTCCATAATAAGGCACCCCTAGCTATGTAAATAAGTGGAGGGGCAGGCATCTGGGGGACGGAGGGGAAGGGGAGAAGGAGGGGAGGAGAGGTGGTGCACAGAGCCCTTCAGCAGGAGAAAGCCTCTGTAAGCAGTGGGGTAATCACTGAACCAGGCCAAAACTTTAATTAGTTTGGAGAAGGAGGGGAAAAATCAATGCACTTTACAGCTTCCTCTCCACCCCTCCTTCCTTCACATATTCTCCCTCTCACACATAAGCCCTAACTTCTCTATCTCTCTGTTCCCTGCCCTGTGCTCCAGTTACCTCTCTGTCTTTATCCATCTCGCCTTTTTTACGCCACCATCGTCTCCTCCTCCTGGCACTTCGCGTCGCCGTCCGTAACCTCATTCATCTCATGAAAACTGCATAATGGAATTAGGTTCAGATAACGCATTGTGACCCAGGAATAGCGAGAGTACGATATGTATAAAAATGACCTAAAATCTCCTCTCTTCTAACTTAATATCTATTCTACACACACGGCTGAAAGGGAGGGATATGTGATTAAAGCAATTAACATGTTGTTGCAAAAGTGACCAATTTCTAATTACGTTACTTAATTATAGAGCGCGCATTGGTGGGTGTCAATGAAATGCAGGACTTTACACATTTCTCGCCTCACTGACAAAAAAGAGAGAATGTCTGCTTCACTTGAACACTGCGCTCAACACAGGGGTAAACACGATGAATAAAACAAGTGGACTGGTTGTAAACATTGTCTGATGTTGAGCACAGAGCCGTACACACACCCATGCAAATACCCCCAAACCCCTCACACACATGTACGGGCAAACAGTACACTCAGGGGCAACACACACACACACACACACACACACACACACACACACACACACACACAGGCGCCAGTACAGACAAAGTAAAAGCATGAAAAACATCAAACACACACACATACCGCACCACACACACCCACACATTCGTTCACAGTGTGGAACAAGTCTGTTGAGTGGCAGTTAGCACCTATTCTGCAGCCATGGCAACCAGCTCCATGGCGATAGATAGCGGCCAAGTGGGTCAGAGTCTGTGAGTGTGATAACCTTGTAAAGATCACCTTCAAGCCAAATATATTACACACTCACATCCCTCCGTCTCTGCACCGGTGAAAGCTGCATCTTCTGACCCCGGACGCTACAACTATGCATCATGTAACTATGATGCTATCTGTTGCTTCTAAACGTTTAACTGATGATCAAACCTGAGAAAAAGACGTCTGAAGCCATTTCAGTTCAATAAAATGACAAGTCACAACCACATTTTGGTTTGTCAAAATCGACCCTTTTCTCACTGTAGTGACAGGTGTTCACAGACTTCAATGGCCCCACTAATTCTTTATGTAATTGCCCTTCACTCTTGCAAGGTTTTCCTCGGCTTGTGCGAGACGCTAACAGCTGCACAACAGCTCAGTTTCACTCACACACATAATGTCAGATGACTATTCAGTGGAAGAAATTAGTATTTTTCACCTCCTACTGACCTACTGCATACATTATTTTCGAGCTTTGTTTAAATACTACAGCCACCGTCGGACCAAGCCCTTTCATTCCCTCTACTCTCGCTGGGGCAGTGCATAATAAATCAATAACGCACTCTTTCAAAATGAAAATGAAGAGGGCTAGTGACTAAGCCCCAAATCCCCAGTGATGTTAAAGCTCTCTGAGTGTCTGGCAAGTTAAATCAAATGTCCCCTAAGTTCTTCCAATACTAGAAAGCATTTCAAACACGAATATTTATTAAATTGCTTTGGCCGAAAAACCTGCTGAGGTGAATAAGAGACAGTGTGCAAGAGCATTGAAAAAAAATAGAAGAGCAGCAGCAGGAGCCGTGTTGTGATCTCGGACCACAGACAGAACTTCATGACCAGACTGTCAAAATGAGTGTCCCACCATGCAAAACAGTCATATCCGCCCAAACAGTGTGAATGTGCCAACACTCCCACAGAGGCATTTGCACGCACACACGTTAAAAACCACACAGATATATAGTCGGTATAGCTGGAACACAATTGATGCACTTACACCCACCTAAACAACAAACACAGCTATGCAGTCGCACATAAAGTACTGTGCAACACTCTCTCTGGCCTTCTAGTCAGAGCTGAGCATGACACCTGACATTTCTCTGTGTTTTGTCGTTGTAAATTGTTGTCTTTTCTATTTCTTTGTCTTATGTTATTGTAGTGTGCTTTTATTACATGTACAGCACTTTGGCTCGATGAAAAATCGTTTTTAAATGTGCTTTATAAATAAAACTTGATTAGATTTGATAACAATAGAAGGGGAACTACGTGTACTCACACTCAGCCTTGGCACACACCAGGCTGGCTGATGGGTAACTGAACGAGCGTAAGATGGATCCTATGGCCAGACTCAGGTCCTCGTTGCTAGGGTACAGCGTGACAGAGGCGAATCGCAGGTACGGCAAGCGGGGAGTTTCCTCCGGACCGATCTTTACATGAGGGATCTGGAAGAGAGGAGAGAGGAACATTAAGGAAGGCAAATGTGTCGTGATTAACTCCCCTTCTAACACTCGAGCAGGAAAAAACTGTGAATAAGAACCATCCATTAGTGAAGGCTACAGAGGGAGAAAAATAAAGGATAGATAGATGGAAGAGGCACCTTAAAGATAAAAGGCTACGGGGAGAAAGCAGTTGGTTAATTATATGAGAAGAAATGCGAGGAAAACTAATCTTTAGAGACATTCATCATGACGTGTGTGTGTGGGTAGGAGGGGTAGTGTGTCAGAAAGGAAGAATAACTAGTTGTCTGTATGTTTACATGAAATCTGTGTGTGTTAATCCTCCACACTCACCTCCTTCTCTCCACATATATGACTGACAGTAGAGCCGGAGGCGGGGCTGGAGGCGGGACCTATCACAGAGACGACGCCTTTGGGTAGAATCTGACACACTGAAAGGGAAGAAGGGGGGAAATACACATTGAATATGCAGACACATTCCCCTCTGCTACAGTTGGATGGCAGCTTGCAGTTGGCATACAGTAACACAGCTGCAGTCAGGGGAGAAGAGGGGACATTCAAAATGCAGCAAAAAACTCAGAAGTTGCATTAGTATTTCACTTTAAGCACTGCTTCTATTGTAGCAGCACGATCTGTCTCATTATAATCAGATTCATGTTGAGATGAATGCTCCGGGGACGACAGCAGGGCAGGCCAGGGTTGCCTGCTGCGATTATTCACTTGTTAAGACAGTTGTTTTATTGATTTGAATGATTTTGAATCATTAATTTTGAATGTTATTATATCTCTGGCATTAGAACAATCGTAACGGACTGATGGTCGCCTTCGAATAACAAATGCCGGTTTGCATAATTATTTGCACGAAGACATCGATGTGGGGGAGGCGGGAAACGATTTTACACTTTTGTTTATTACAACAAGTACTTTGCTCAGGAGAGGCTCAATCTAACAATCTCTATTGATGCAGTTCAAGCATACATTTCACTCTCCAAAACCTCCATGACAACAAGTATCCACTATGTCCATATTCCCATCTTAATGGGAAGAAATTATCTTTTTGTTTAATACATCTTATCAACGTAAAAAAATATATTCTTCCTATGATTTTTTTAGGAGGTTGCCATGCCATCTATTCCCTTACTCTGATTTTAAAAATTATTTTATTTCATTGTCAATATTGTGATGTTTGAATGGCTTTTGTGTTGACCTCAAGAAGATTAGTGATATTTGCGGAAGTACACTCTGTAGGGGGATCTTAAGTAAAAGTAAAAATCCTTTATTTTCTGGTTATGAACTTTCAATTTAGCTTATAAAAGTTCTGAATGACTCTCATAGTCTCACAGTTAATACCCTAATCACCCAATAAGCACAACCCTCTGAAATAATGTATTAAAAGGCAAGGCTCGGTACTCTCTCTTCTTTGAAATCCTGACAAAGATCAGCTAAGGTCAAAAACTTGATGCTTTTTAAATCGTCTCCATTATGCTGAACATATACATTAATGATTCAAAGTTAGTTACAGGACAGTTGTGGTCATCATCTGTCTTACACTTGACTAATTTAGCAGTCTCTGTAACTGATCAATACGCTTATTCACTTTCCTGCCAGGAGTCAGAGGAGAAGACTCATGTCTCAAGACTGTACGATAAATATGAAGCTAAACTAAGCTAACCGGCTGCAGACTGTAGTTAGTCAGTCGTATGAAGCCTTCAGAGTGGTCTCATCTAACTCTCAGCAAGAAAGCAATAAGCATATTTTGCTACCATTGACCAGTCTTCCTAAAAAAGGATACATTCATAATTTACCATAAAGCTAATATTAAATAAATGGTAATGTAGCTGATGCTTTAAAGCTGACATTTTGTAGACATGCCGAGGAGCGCTAAGGGGCTGGACAGCTTGCTCAAGGACACTTCGACATGTTTACTGCAGGGGGTGGGATCGAACCCTCTGATTGGTGGAAGCTTATTTACCCCCTGCGAAACAGTCTAACTTGTTTTGCACAGTATCTTTTAGTCTAATGAGTTTTTATTACTGTTTTTTGTCTACCCACCTAAAAAAAAAACAGCTTTCAGAGATCCAGAAGAAATGAGTCTGCGGAGTTAACTGCGTTATTCTTATAGTAATAAAGCTCTTTTTATTGCTGGTATATTTGGTTGGTATTTTAATTCATCCCAATTAGTCGTCCTCAGTCGCTGCCAGTGCCTCTGTGTGTGTGCGGCGCCCACACTGTGTGAATGTGCATTTGTGTCTGAAGATAGGGATGTGTGTGCATGCATGTGTAAATGTGCATGATTGTGTGTGTGTGTAAAAATGTGTGTGAAAATGTGCATGATTGGGTGTGTATGTGTGTGTGTGTGTGCCTCAGACAGCCGTAGCTGTAAGATGATGAGCTCTCTGATCCAGAGGCCAAAATAAGCCGAAAGCAAACAAGCCTGTCAAAGTCTCCTGCCCATCGGTCAAGGGCACACACACACACACACACACACACACACACACACACACACACACACACACACACACACACACACACACACACACACACACACACACAACTCAAGCATGCACAGATGTACACACCCCATCTTCAGCACACAGACATGTTGCCAGTAGCTCGTGGCAGGGTCGGGGAGCAGGGAGCCTGTTGTCAGCTCAGTGGCTGGATTCAGCAGCACTTCTTCAGTCTTTACACTCTCCAAATATTCTGTTTTAAATCTGTGTATCAATACAAGTGTCATGGAGCGGCCCTTTGTGCTGCTGCTGCTTTCTGCTGGTCTGTGCTGCTGATCTGTGTTAGTGTTTGATGATTTGTTGTTGCCGTGTCCTGCACAGTAGGCAGAGCCAGCTGTTACTGCAGGGCACTGGTCCACTGTTTTTAATGAGACAGGCTTACTGGCCCATTACTGGTCTCCAATGATGTGTAAACTAATCAGTGAACGCCCTTACTGGTTGCTAATCACACGAAAGTGGGGGTGTTTTAACTATCCGGACATCATTTGCTCATAAAAAAGCAGCTTTTTTTCGGAAATGTAATTACCTTTTTTGAAAATATCATCAGCCTTTTTAAGTGGGATCAAAACTGCAGTAGACTGCTTTTCTACTCTTAGCCAGTCACTATAAATATTAAAAGTTCATATTAATAATAATAACTACTGGTATTTTTCGTGGTCACTTTCTGCCTGGGCTAATTATGCCCTGCTGGACTGTCATAGATTAAGCAGGACTTTATCAGTCAGTATCGCCCTGGATGTTTCCGCTCTACTGGTTTTCTTTGGCATGCGTCGGCGCCACTCACTGGTGTCAGTAGTGTCGTACTGGGAGTCTTTTTGCAGTTCGTATATGTCCACCTCCACCCGGGCGCGGGCCGGACCCTCCATGGCGCTGTTGATGTTCTCTCGGGCCAGGGACAGCGCCAGCCGCTCCCCCCGCCCACACACAGACTGGTCATCCAGGATCGCCGCTAGAGAGGCGGAGAAGAAGGAGAGGAGTGTGAAGGTCTTTCATCGGTCGCTCTGCCAGAAAGCATATAAGTGTATTTCCCAAAATCTCATACTACCAGTTCAGTGTGTGTAGTTGTTATTTAGTTGCTACAAAGTTCAAGTCCTTTAGTATATGATGTGTTTGGATAATTTCGGCAGGCCAATGTGTTATTTGGTCAGACAAAGATATTGACTTCTTACACAAAATTATATATTTCGAAGTGTGAAGGTCTTTTCATCTGTCTCTCCGCCAGAAAGCAAAGAAGTGTATTTCCCAAAATGTCCTGCTACCACTTCAGTGCACTAATGTACATTTCCCAAAGATATTGAAGTGACTGTTATTTTGTATATATTGATTGTTGTGCTTTTATTGATGTCTTACGATACGATAATACTTTATTGATCAGATCAAGTCTGATATTTGACTTGCATCACAGCAGCTCCATGTGTAACATCAACGTAGACAAATATCAAGACACAATACATGAAAAACAAACAACAAACATTTAACATCACAATCACTGAGAGAAAAAAATGTCACTGACCCTTTATAGCGTGCATTTGATCTGGGATTCAGCTCTGTATTTACTGTGAGGATACAGTCTGACTTTTTTGAATCGTGGGACCCTGTATCTCCGATTAGATGCTAGCAGTTCATATTCGCTGTTCAGAACATGGTTTGGGTCAGAGATGATGTTGCTGGACAGCCTTATTAGGTTGTAAGCTCAAGTCCTTTAGTCTATGATGTGTTTAGATCATTTTGGCAGGACAATGTGTTATTTTGGTCAGACTCAAATCTTTACTTCTTATAGAAAATGTAATATTTCGAAGTAAGGGGTGTTGCCCTGAACTGGCATTGACTGTAGCCATAATATGTAAAAATAAAAAATGTATATGATGTTAAAATGACACATATATTAACATTGTTTAATACCCAAGTGCTTCTTGAATCATTTTATTTTACAAATATTTTTGTACATTTTTCTACAGTTATGGGTACAGACTCTCTATCCATTTTCCTACATTATATTTTTTGTATAATTCATCCACTGACAAACTGTGTATTTCTCAAAACGAACAAAGAGGTAGACTCATTTTTAGGATTGAAAATTATTCCTCTTTTTTATTCCCTATAGACATGTGGAAATATAGTTGTTGAAAATGATTGAAGCCACAATTACTGCAAAGTGAAAATCTGATATCATGGCAACCCTATTTTTCGAATACTCTTACATCTGTATGAGGAAACCAATTGAAATGTATAAAATCACATATGAGTGTTGTTGAAGGCAAGGCAAGGCAAGTTTATTTATATAGCACTTTTCAACACAAGGCAATTCAAAGTGCTTTACAAAAAACGAAAGACATTAAGAAAATGGCATTTAAAATCAGTCATTAAAAAGAAAAGCTAATAAAATAAACATTAAAAGAAAAAATACATGGATAAAAGTTACAGTGCAGTTTAAGATGTAAATAGTTTAATTAAAAGCAGCGGCAAAAAGAAAAGTCTTCAGCCTGGATTTGAAAGTAGTCAGAGTTGCAGCGGACCTGCAGGTTTCTGGGAGTTTGTTCCAGATATTTGGAGCATAATAACTGAACGCTGCTTCTCCATGTTTAGTTCTGACTCTGGGGACAGAAAGCTGACCAGTCCCTGAAGACCTGAGAGATCTGGATGGTTCATAATTTAGCAGGAGGTCAGAAATGTATTTTGGGCCTAAACCATTCAGTGCTTTATAAACCAGCAGCAGTATTTTGAAATCTATTCTTTGACACACAGGAAGCCAGTGTAAAGACTTCAGAACAGGAGTGATGTGATCCACTTTCTTAGTGTTAGTGAGGACTCGAGCAGCGGCGTTCTGAATTAGCTGCAGCTTTCTAATATATTTTTTAGTGAGACCTGTGAAGACACCATTGCAGTAGTCGAGTCTACTGAAGATAAAAGCATGGACAAGTTTTTACAAATCCTGCTGTGGCATTAGTCTTTTAATCCTAGATATATTCTTTAGGTGATAGTAGGCTGATTTAGTAACTGTTTTAATGTGACTGTTGAAACTCAGGTCAGAGTCCATGACTACACCTAGATTTCTGGCTCTATCTGTTGTTTTGAACATTGCAGACTGAAGCTCAGCGAAGGTATCAGACTGCTACTCATGATGGAGCCTTTCTTTGGAGAAAATCTACTTTTATTCTCACACCTGCATATAATACATTTCTGACCTACTGCTAAATTATGAACCATCCAGATCTCTCAGGTCTTCAGGGACTGGTCAGCTTTCTGTCCCCAGAGTCAGAACTAAACACGGAGAAGCAGCGTTCAGTTATTATGCTCCAAATATCTGGAACAAACTCCCAGAAACCTGCAGGTCCGCTGCAACTCTGACTACTTTTAAATCCAGGCTGAAGACTTTTCTTTTTGTCGCTGCTTTTAATTGAACTATTCACATCTTAAACTGCACTGTAACTTTTATCACTGTAACTTTTATTCATGTATTTTTTCTTTTAATGTTTATTTTATTATCTTTGCTTTTTAATGACTGATTTTAAATGCCATTTTCTTAATGTCTTTAATTTTTTGTAAAGCACTTTGAATTGCCTTGTGTTGAAAGGTGCTATATAAATAAACTTGCCTTGCCTTGCCTAGTAGATGAAAAAGTAGTTATTCTAATAAGATTGTATCATGGATCACTTGCATGGTGAAATATCTAATTCCGTATAACGAGATTGGACACCAGAAAGTATATTATTACTGCACTTTTGGCCTTTGAGAGTCATTTTATTTCTTGATGTTCTGACCAAAGTGGCAAAACTCACTTTGAGTCACCTAAAGAGCCCAAAAACCAACCAGGAAAAGTATGTTGAGAATTTTTTTTTCATGTAGTGAGGATGGAGGGACGGCTCACCCATGCGGACGGAGGAGAGCACAGGGGTCTGACCGAGGGAGCGTGGCGGCATGGTGACTAGCAGGAGGAAGAGGAAGTGTATTGACAGCAGCAGTGCTGGCAGAGCCGGCATCTTCTACTGCTCCTCATGGAGAACGGTCTGCTGGATGCCTGTACCACCACCTGCAGGAAGGGAGGACACAACACACACGTTAGTGGACACATCAACATTCTCCTGGCATAAAAATGTTTTCCCTTTCTTCTAATTCTGCGGCTTATCTTTAGTTTGCACTGTCACATTTCAATGGCGTGGGAGCACCTAATGTGACAACACATACAATAGCCTATGAAGATGTTCTCACACCACAGAGGCAGCCCAGTCCCATGCACATCGCCTGTCTAATAATAAAATGCATAAACGCACATCTCTATTCATGTCTCTGGTGGAGAAACTGCCTTTAGAAGTGACAGGACTCAGCCATGAAGGGATCTCCAGGGGGTTTAAAGACGACTTTACAACAGCTGGCACACACATCGAGGCACTCAAACACTTCCACACTTCCACACATACAAACAAGGGCATACACAAGTATATACCAGATAGAGTAATAGATCCAACACAAAGACACAAGTAGGACCGTGTTCTATTCAACCACACACGCCTGAGCCCACGACGCATATCGTTGACTTTTTTACGATACCAGTGTTTCCCCTATATACAAATAGCGGCGGCGCAGCGCCACTATTTGTATATAATCTCGCCTAAAATCTCGCCTAGGGCAGCAAATTGGCTAGAACCGGGCCTGGTACTAGGCCTCAAGAGCCTTTCTTGTGCTGGCAGACACATAGAAACAAATTGGCGGGGCGCACTTTGCACACACTAAAAAATTCCACGCGCTCCGCGCTCACATTATGCTGGGCCCACGTGCCTTAGCACCGCTGCTATGACTCCATCCTAGGGGAAACACTGGATACCGATACCACTGAACGATACCGATACTCGACCGATACATATCGTGATACTTTCATGTTGCATAAGGGAAACATTGAAGTGCTTTATGATATAGTTAACATGTCAAACGAATATTACAATTAATTGTGGGACTTCGACCTTTTAGTACTGAACAAACAATGAAAAACACGTTTGACAACATGGGCTTGAAGACTGTAAATTCATGTACTCTGATTTTATGTGACAGTAGCAAATGTTTTGAGAGGTTGGATGTGTTGCCGCCTTTACCAGAAATAAACTTCTTGCAGTGGTTACAGACCCCACCATTCAGACTTGCAGTGGTTACAGACCCCACCATTCAGACTAGCAGTGGTTACAGACCCCACCATTCAGACT